>NC_056746.1:412463220-412513220 GCF_019279795.1 Protopterus annectens
TCTGCCGGAAAGCTGAAAGGAACACAGAGGAAGGATTAGATGACATTGGGGATGAAAGCAAGACTGGAAAAGTGGATCTTCAAGCTACTTTAAGAAAATTACACTGTGGGCCAGAATTTACATAATGTCATCAAAGTGGGTGTTCCAGTGGTCAAACTACATTCGGACCCACATTTCTAACACTGGTATTGTCCCTTTAACTTTACTCTTGCTGCAGCTGATATAGAAAGTGGATTTTCTTCTCTCACATCCCTCTGCTCAAACTGTGGTTAATGCAACAGCTTGTGGTAGGGGAGGGAACCGAGTAAACATAGCAAATCCTATGAATCACAGCTCAGTACAGAACCTGGTAAGCAATAATGTTTCTCTTAATTTAGCACAAGCTACAACAGAGTTTAGACAGTAGTAATTTATATAGAAATGTTCCTAAACTGAGTGAATGGATTTCAAAATAAACATGCCTTTTTTCTAGTGTCGACAAGGCACCTGACCAGTTGTGCAGTGAACTAGAAGAATTAGATTGCAAGCTTTTTAAGTTGAGAAAATTACAGATAGAATATGCCTACTTTTTGGAAGCTATATGTACAAATGAGGTCCCAAAAGCGCTCCGCATTTGGAGATACCCTACCAGGTTAATCAAAAATTTAGTCTTACATCTAGACTTATTATCCATGTTTGATCACCATGGGTGAGAATACATGGAACTACTAGTAAAATATAACAGCAGGACTACTGAGTGACTGACAGCTGAAACCAACTTACTAGAAGAAAGTATTTTTAAAGATAGTCACTACACCTGCTGATATATATATATATATATATATATATATATATATATATATATATATATATATAAGAATATGAACATTCTTGGATATTTTCTAGCATCAGCAATCAAATAGAATAAGTTAGAAAAACAATAAAAAAGACTGAAAGGGACCTTAAAGCATATAAGAACAGAATGGCCTACCCTGATCTATTTACGTCCCAAACTTGGGGCAATAAGGATTTTGGAGTAAAGGATTCCTCCTCCCATATCAATTTTGATGGCATAGCCAATGTCAGTGATGAAGGGGAGAATGACATCACAGATGATTCCACTGAACAGGGGTATTATTCTAACCCCATGAATTTTCCACCACCCAGGTGATCAGAAAAGTTGAAACAACAACAACAGAGGCAGGGGTACAACCAGTGGAGGAACAGGGAGCAAACTCCACCCACCCCTCGGAATCAACAGGGGAGGAATTTCAGGAACAAACCACATCAGTGAACCAGAACTCACCAGGAATGCTTGTGGACGTACCAACATAGAGGAAGTTCTGTCTGTATTAACACCTACCATGAATGTTCTTGAAGCTCTCAATAATAACACAAAATGCCATATATGAACCAATAAAGAGGTTAACTTCATAATTTATAACTATACCACACATTGTATTGAAACAGCACTCATTGAAATCCTTGGTAATGGCATGACTTTTGTGCCTTCTAGGAGAACCGACATTACTGAGACCTTGTTGGATTTGAAGTGTTTTGTTCATAAACTAAATTTTAAACTGTTATTTAAAGAAGATACACAACCTACCCAATTTCTTTGAGTTTCAAGTACTTTTAACACTCCTTTGAACCCACTACTACACGTGTTCCAAAAAATCTGTGAACTGGACATAAGACATATGGGACACAAAAAGTGTCAAATTACACCTAATCTGTCTATAGGAGAAAGAAGCTTTACATAATATCAGGAACACCGGCCTGAGATATATGGAGCCTGATAAAGGTGAGGGTCCTGTCATCATGGAACAAAAAGAATACTCCAGGAGGATTAAGGAAATGTTAAACAACAGTGTTTATAATGAAGTATCCAGAAACAAATTAAATCAAGCATAAAGTAGGATCACTTCCCTTTTAAATGATATGTTTATAGAAGGAAGAATCAACACTGAAGAATTTAACCACCTTAAAAATATCTCTGCTGTGACGCCTACAATTTTTGGGATCCCAGAATCCATAAGGGCCTTAGTAACCCTCCTATGCATCCCTTTGTGGACAGTCAGGGATCTATCACTCAGGCATGTGCTAAGTTTGTAGATTATAAATTAAAAGGCAAACTTAAGACTGAACCACAAGTTTGCAAAGACTCCTGGAAGTTCTTAAAAAATATCAGTAACACCACTTACGTGGAGACTGGCCTACTTGTCACTATTAACTTGGTTGATTTATACACGGTGATACCACATGAGGTGGGACTAAACTGGTTCCATGAGTTTCATGAAAACAAAGGATTGAACAATGATCAGACTAGTCTACTGGAAGATTTGTTGACAATTGTCCTTACCAACAACTATATTTTCCACGAAGGACAATTATATCATCAAAACCAAGGTGTGGCCAAATTGTGGCTCCATTTATGCCACTATTGTAATGGCTAAATGGGAACAAGCTTTGTGTTCAATGGCCCCTTTTATATGTCTGTGAGATTTTACACCAGATACCTGGATGATTTGTTTATCATCAGGTGAGATACTGAGGAGAAGCTGATGGAATTTATGAACTGCATCAACTCAAGCACTGAGTTTTTGAAATTTACAATAAATAAGGATAAGTTTAATATTTCTTATCTGGATGTTCTTTTGTCCAAGGACTTGAATAATGGTCATTATGTTTTGAGGATTTATCGAAAGCCAACTTACTCTGACTCCTTCCTCCATTTTTCAAGTGCTCATCTCCTTGCCCAAAAGAAATCAGTAGTTAAGGGTCAATTTGTGAGGGCTGCAAGAATGGCTACCCTGGAACAGCACTTCTGGGAAGAGTGAACTACCTTGGAAAACATGTTTCTGGCAAGATATTACCCAAAAGAGTTTCTAACTGACATTAAGGAGAAAGTGGTGTTGGAAAGGAAAAAAGAAATTACTACATCCCGATACTCAATAATAATGGTGCTGTTATATTTGAAACTGGCATGAAGATAACAATGAAAATGGTGATCTAGGGAGTGCCTTCATTACTGATTTTAACTAAGACCATCAGACTATAAGATGGATACTAAAGAAGAATTGGGATTTATTTAAAGAAAACAGGGAACTTTTGCAACTACTTCCAGACACCCTTTGGTGGTTTTAGAAGAGGGAAGAACATAAAGATGTTAGAAGGTACAATGTTTAACATTAATTCCTCTAGTAAAGTTTGTAGAATGACCAAATGTGGGCAATATTCATTCTGTAAGTGGATTCAAGCAGGTGATTCTTTTTGAATTAAAAAACAACATGTTCAGGGTAGAGGAAAATTTGATTATAACAGCAAAGGGGTGGTCTATGCTGCTCTCTGTCAGGTATGTCCATCATTTTATATTGAAAAGACTGAACATGCTTTAAAAGAAAGGATGGATGAACATCTTTACAATATAAGAAAATGCAAAATTACGAATGCCCTGGCTAAACATGTAAAAGAATTTCACAACCATTACTTTACTTTGTAGTTGTCGAGCAGATCCAGCAAGAGGTTAGAGGAGGCCCGTGGCATTTATTTCTAAAAAGAAAAGAAGTATTTTATCAGCTGGTGTTTCAAGATAATGTTTGGCAAAGTATTAATGAATGTATCTCCATTTCCAGTCTATTAAAATTAAAGGTTTTAAGAAGAAAAAGCAAGTTTCCCTTTAAGGGGGCGCTGGCTCAATTTTGACAATTTGATTGGCTGCTGAGGTATGAACTCTTACATAAATTCTTATCCCTACTTCATTGGTGAAACAAAACAAAATCGCTTATCTTATTTTAAATAATTGTTATTAAAGAGGTTTTTAATGGTCCTACCTATTACACAGCATTTTCTGGAGATTTGCATCTTGTTCTAAACAGACTGGGGCTTGTAACATGTTAAACTTTTGTGGGTTTTACTTCAGTTTGTAGTTTTGTTGCCTTTTCAGCTAGTATAAATAATTAGCAGGGGGCACAATCCCTGCAAAAAATTATGTTTTTTTTTTTTTGCAGTTTGAGTTTTCATGCAGCAAGGCTGTTACTCTCACATACGTAGTGCTTTGTCAGCCTTTTGTTTTTGATCTTCCTGATAGCGATGTTTGGGTGTTCCAATGTAATTTAGTACACCTACACACACACACACACACACACACACACACACACACACACACACACACACACACACACACACACGTATGTGTATGTATTGCCTTTTAGTAATTCTTCAGAGTTTAGAAAACATAGTGCAATTCTATCAATTATATGTGTTAAACTGCTTCCTGGGTATAAGAATTGAAAAACTTTAGAAGGGTGGGTATATCACACACCTTTTTGAATAGTTGTTGAGATACTTTTCATTTCTATTGCAAATTGTGCAAGCTCTTCTTCAATAAAACTGCTGCAGGCTATTGATGTGATTTCTTGTGTTGGATAAAACATGGTCATAAGTCAGTTTGTCTTGAGAGGTTTTTACTTAGAAATGTATTTTAAACATATCACTTGTATATTGCATTAGCACGGGCCATTGCAGCACCTTTCTCTGAAAGATGTAAATGCTATTGATAAAGTATTCAGAATGTTCAGAACTATGCTTAAATTTCACAAATGCTGCATCCAAAAGCACCACACCCCTCACGGGGAGGGGGTGGAAGTTATTGAAGTCTATGCTGTTCATTAGCCTTCCATTAATTCAAACTGCAATGCTGTAGGCCCTGATAAATGATATTTAGTGTGCCTAATAATGAAAATATCAGTGCAATATCATACTGGAAGTACACATGCAAACTAGACATAATAAAAGAAGACCATTAGTGGCAATAATTCCTTCTACTTTAGACTGGATAGTTGGAAACTTGTTTACATGCCCGGCAATACCTGCAAGACTTTGCCCTTCCTGAAACTGACTATCTGCTGAAGTTGCCATAACAGCAAACTTTTTACCCGATGCAACAGAAAAAAAAAAAACTACAGGTTATGTGCAAACACAGTGGGTAATGATGCAACAAAGCATTGGTAAAAGATATGCTTTAATGACAATGTCAAAATGCTTTCGCAAGAAATGCTTCTTCAGGTCAAACATTCATGGACTAAACAGCAAACTTTTAAAACATCAAAGCAGTCAAGTGATAGAGTTACAACATCCATTTCACAAGGAGCTTTATAAAAATTTAAAGAGCCAATGCTGAGTATAGAACAAATAATGCTTGCTGTAAGATATGACCCGTTTCCAAAAACTAATAGCTAGATTTTATACCTAGAGTAAAACAATTAGATACCTGAATTAAATTCAGGCAATATGTGTAAAAATATATATTAAAAATTGTGCATAAAAAAATAAAAATTAATAGCAATTAACTTCTATATTCTAGAACACATTCATCCACTAGAGCAATTGTTTTAATTTTTCACCCAAAGCATAGATTAATACCTCTGTCACCCTTCCCCCAACAAAGGTATTTGGTGTCCCTGAATGTATAACTGCAGACGTTCTGCACTATCTGTAACAATTTATTTTCAGCTACAAAGCATTCCCTCATTTTACCAAAGGCGTACATCCCACGTCTTATTTGCAGGGTGGATACCTTCCCTACTTTATAATCAGATTTTTAACAGACCTGTTTCCTTATGGTACATGATGTAGAACTTTGCTTACATTTGCAGACTTGCATGTTGCTTTTGGGAATGAGAAAGTTACAAAGGGCAGGATAAAATGTAAAATGAAGGGGATGTTTGCATAACCAAGGCTGTAGGAGAAAGCCTGTTAGAAATATTGAATATTGCAGTCTTTTGAAGCACACTGCACTCACAAGTAAGCTTGCACATTTTGGCTCCCTGTAACATTGCTTACCCCATGTATTAAACAACATAATTCTGAATAGTGAAACTACGGTAAGAGATCTGGCAGTGATGGTTGACAAAGGTCTTATATTTAGAGACAACCTCAGTTTTGTCATTAGAAATTGCTGTAAAGTGATAGGGGTTACATTACTCTCAGTTGTGGGTTCTACGCTTCTTACCATATTTTTAACAGTGGTTTGACCCCACATAGTGAATTGTGCAGCATTCTGCTCTTATAATACTGTGCAGATCAGATGCCTTGAAATGATACAGACATTTTTTGTGAGACAAATCATACAAATTAAGAAATTAGATTACAAATGCAGATTAGTCACACTGTCTTTATTTAGGATTAATTATAGACTATTAATAGGCAACTTGCTTTTAATGTATAAAGCAGTCCAGAATGAAAGACTGACCTTGAATATAGATAATGAAGTTAAATCCCATAAAGTAGATACAAGGAATAATCATGGATTTGTGATAATCCCATAACACAGAAATAAAATAAGTAAAAGGTCTTTTTATTCACGTGTCATGCTACTGTAGAATGCTCTTCCCATCAGAGTTAGGAAGCCAGGTAGTACACTGGTATTCAAGAAATTATTAGATGATTAGATGGGTGATAGGGACTTTTATCCTATATACATAGGTGGCAAGCTTCTTAAGCCTGAGCTAATAAAACACTGAAATACTGAAACATTCTGGCTCAGCACACCCTTCTTGTACTCTTATTTTGGCATATTTCAACACACACCCTTCTTTTTACTCTTATTTTGGCATATTTCCACATGCAGCTTTATTTTAATCTTATCTGGGAATATTTCAATGTACACCCTTCTTTTTACTCTTATTCTGACATATTTTCACATACACCCTTATTTTTACTATTATTTTGGCATATTTCCATATACCTCCTTCTTTTTACTCTTATTTTGCCATATTTCCACAGCTGCCTGAGGGGGTGGAGTACAACCAAGATTGTTATCAGAGGGAGGATGGGGCAGTTGGTCCCATGACTTCATGTGTGGTTTCACATCAAGAAGCAAATAAGAAATTGCTATATAAAATAAAAATAAAATGAAACTGAATAATTATACAACAACAGATTTTAACTTGTCAGGGTGTCATACTTACAGCTTTCAGTTAGTATTATAGAATTTTACTATTATTAATCAAGTCAGACTCTTAACCATACTTGTCAGTTTTGTTTGTCTTTTCTCGGTTAGGGGTCACCACAACGGACCTCCAGTCTGCTAATGATTGGCAGTAGATTTTTTTTTTATGGTGCTGAGTTGCCAGCCCGACACCCAACTTTCAATGAAAGAACATCCATTCACACATGTCTTTCGAATGCCACTCGACCACAGGGAGGACATGCAGACTCCACACAGAAGGCACTCCAGCTGAGAATCGAACAGGAGACCCTCTTGCTGTGAAGCAACAATGCTACCGCTGCACCACTGCGGCTCTTAACCAGTACTTGTCAGTATTTACTGATAATCTACTTAATTACAGGTTTATGGAATTTTGTTACAGAAAATAATATGGTTATTCAGTCACATTAAAGTAATTACCATACTACTAAAATGAATACCTTTAGACTACTATAGACATGAAGCTAAACCAGTATTTCTTATTACTTTTACTATATTTAAAAGTAGAAGGTTTAAAGAATGTCATTACACACACACACACACACACACACATATATATATATATATATATATATATATATATATATATATATAAAATATTTATATATTTTTTTAATTACTCCATCTAAATGGGGACTACCGCGGTGGTGCAGTGGTAGCATTGTTGCCTCACAGCAAGAGGTTTTCCCGTTCGATTCTCGGCTTGGGTTGGGAGTGCCTTCTGTGTGGAGTCTGCATGTCCTCCCTGTGGTCGAGTGGGCATTCGAAAGACATGCGTTGAATGGGCATGCCTTCGTTGAAGGTTGGGCATCGGGCTGGCAACTTGACACCATAAAAATCAACTGCCAATTATTAGAGGACCGGAGTTCTGCTGTGGTAACCCCTAACCGGGAAAAGCCAAAAGGCAAACAGCAACAACTCCATCTAAATGGGATGGTCACAGATGTACAAAAACATATTCCAAAAAGGCAGATATTCTCCTGAATTTTCAGATTTGCCCTTTGACTCCACACAATGATTCTGTACATAAAAGATGCACCCCTACTCAACTAAAAAATTATCCTTGGGTTTCAGAAAGATACTCATCACCAGCACTAATTGGCTAATGTGATGGCATGAATTTCTGATTCAGAGACAAGCTAAAGCCACACAGAGAAACACCTCATTGGCAGCTAATTACCCTGTCATGAGCTAAACAGTCAGCAAATAAAACACAACAGTGGATGGTTGTAAGTTTAGTAGCTCAAATACAAAATCCGAATAAATGAAAAAAGCCACTGAAAACTACAGCAGATGCGTCCCTTTAATATACTACTAAAGGAACTAAACAGTGCTCAGTCAGACCTGACCGTGCCAGTGTTCTTCCTACCAGTCAACCCATCATGGTACCGTAGGCACACCCCAACATGCACGTATACATGCGTGCACACACACACACACACACACACACACACACACACACACGCATACACATTCACATTCAAACAACACCGTATATGCACATATGCACACACATACACACATGTAGTTAGCCAAAGACAAGCTCTCTCACACTCAAGGAAACACTCTTCAGCACACACATACACACACACACACACACACACACACACAACCATGGCTTTGTGATAACTACCTGTAGTCATTTTACAGCATTCACTTTTCCTTCTTTTGAAGATATTAACACATTAATCTGCTGCCACCTCCATTTTTAGAGGAGAGCACATGGGTAGCTTGAATTAGCTGCTTACCAAGACTGTAGCATTTAAATGTGGCTACACTAGTGAGGTTGATCCCTGCCCTTACTGCTTGAGGGTTTGCTGCAATTTTGTCTTTGGAGTTAAGGCATCCGCATTACAGTAATGTTTTCTAAATCCCAGGGTATGTTAGGCATAGATGAAACCTTTTTGTTGGAAAAGACAAGACTACTCTGGTTTCACTTCTTCTTCTTCTTTCGGCTTTTCCCGGTTAGGGGTCGCCACAGTGGATCACCTTGTCCGCACATTGAATGGCAGTGGAGTTTTACGGTGTTGAGTTGCCAGCCCGGCGCCCAACCTTCCACAGAAGGCACACTCACATGCACACCTAGGGCCAATTTAGAGTGTCCAATCCACCTGCAGCATGTCTTTGGGATGTGGGAGGAAACCGGAGTACCCGGAGGAAACCCACACGACCACAGGGAGGACATGCAGACTCCGCACAGAAGGCACCCCAGCCGAGGATCGAACCGGAGAACCTCTTGCTGTGAGGTGGCAATGCTAACCACTGCACCACCGTGGCCGCCCACTACTCTGGTTTCACTAAGGGTCTAAAAATAGTTCATTTTGATCTTATTTAGAAAATAGCACTCAAAATGTTGAATGATTAGCTAACATTTATCTTTATGCATTTTGTATAGTGAAGCATATATATAAAGCTTGGTATCTATTAACTGTATACTTTCCTGCACAGAAAATCAAAGTTTATACAAAGAGAACTTAGCATAAGAATGTGGTACGGCATCTTGGGTGTTCAGTGGTTAAGCCTAGTTGGTCCATATTATTCTGAATAAAGACTCCTTTGTGAAATACTTGAAAATAGCCTTACTGTTTTCAGTTTCTGCATTATCTGTTTAGATGTTTCTATGCTACTGAGATAAATATGCTTTGTTCTACTACTAGTGGTTTTATCTTGAAGTTCGGATTATGTATAAAAGATGTTGAACTGTTTATGGCAATTGATCTTTTATCCCAAGTTAATGCCACTATAACTGTTGTTAAATGTAATAGTAATGAACAGTTTCAGACTCAACACCAACAGTCTCAAAAAATACCATATTAAATTATGAATAAAAGTATGCGTTGACAGAGTGAGAAATAACCTTCTATGTGTAAAAAATCCAAGTAATCCGGTCTTCTGAGACAAATAATTCAGTTTATTACACAGATAAACCACGATAAGCGCTTTCACTAACTAGTAGCTTCTTCAGATCACAAACAGGAAGCACAGGAACCATGTGCTTTAAATATCTGCATGTTAATTAATCAACCAACTTTTAAAGCAGAAGCGCCATAAAACCTAAAAACTAAATATATAAACATAAAATCATCTCAAGAAGCAACAGAAATAAACAATGGTGTATGCATATTACTTTTAAAAAATTAAAACCAAGTATTATACCAAGTATCACTTTGGTTGATAATAGTTCTTGCGACTTGTATATGGGTTCATGTTTTTGATGGCATCTACTATGTATAGTTTCTAAGTTGCCTCGTATTATTAATAATATGACTATCACATGCAGTTATGTATTAGGCTGTATACACTTTCGTACTTGATAGTATGCTGCTCACAACAACTTCAATTTTTATTGTTTCTTATGGAATGAAGTTATTTTAATTTTTTAAAAGTAATATGCATACACCATTGTTTATTTCTGTTGCTTCTTGAGATGATTTTATGTTTATATATTTAGTTTTTAGGTTTTATGGCTTTTGCTTTAAAAGTTGGTTGATTAATTAACATGCAGATATTTAAAGCACATGGTTCCTGTGCTTCCTGTTTGTGATCTGAAGAAGCTACTAGTTAGTGAAAGCGCTTATCATGGTTTATCTGTGTAATAAACTGAATTATTTGTCTCAGAAGACCGGATTACTTGGATTTTTTACACATAGAAGGTTATTTCTCACTCTGTCAATGCTTGCTTGAGTTATTTATCCATTTACTTATCTTTTTTATAAGCAAGCGTGCTGTGGCAGTAACCAGCATTTTTAATTTACCTTTCAACGATGAATAAAAGTATGTAACAAGTAAGGAAGGAAGAAATTATCAGAGAATCAAACTGTGGAATGTACCAGAAAGTGTATTAAGGCACAATGCATCAAGTAGTGGATTAAAAGGGGGGAGTTCACTGCGGTACTGTAGAATAGGATGGGATTAATTCAAAAAGACATACAGAAGATGGAGCTACCTTTTCATGTTTGAGAGATAGTAAGTCTGATATACAATGGGATAGGTTCGAACCAAGGGTCTTCTTGGCTATAACAGGCTTTCGGCTGTTACTGTATCATTTATATTGCTGAGAAAGTCAATTGATTACTTAAAATATTCTGTGTTGTAAAGCTAATTTAATTTTGTTAATTTTTAGGCTTTTTTTCTTTTTTTTTTGCTTCCCTATTAGGTTTCTTTGCAGAACACTTAGTGTCATCAACAATCACACATTTACATTCTGCCTTATTTTGTGGTGGACTTCATAGTAGTATTTTTGTTTTTTCATATTTTCTTCACCCATGGTGGACCTGCTAAAGAATAGTCTTAAAAACAATTTGCATACATTGAATCCTTACACCCACATACTTTTTTCAAGAGCTCTTGTGCGCTGACAGGTTTGGACATATTTTCTTTTTTTTATAACACTATGGATCTGACTATTTCAGGAAAGGAAACCACACAGTTTTTATGAGCTTCTAGCTCTCAAGACAGCTATACAGACATTTTTTTTTTTTGCTGCTGTTCATGAATATTGTAATTTTCTTACTTTCTGGTGATTACGGCTCAAAAATATCTGACAAGATTAGCTAAAAGGGCACTACAGCACATTTTATTTTGCAATCGGTGTGGTGAAATCAATTGCTGCTAAAAACAGAATATTGGAACAGGCTGCCTGCTGATGGCATACGGTTTACATGTCAAGAGTTTAAGTCTTCTACCAGTGCATGGGGATTCGAACATATCACATTTAGTCCAAAATGCCCACAAGTAAATGGCCAGATGGACAAATGATCTAAAAAGAGTAAAACATATTTTCGAGAAATGTGATTCGACAAACAAGCATAACTGATACATGTCTCTATTTGAATACAGGAATGCACCTTTACAGGCTGTGGGACTTTCATCAGCTCAGTTGCTGAAGGCAAGAATACTTAAATATTTTTATATCACTTTTCCTAATATGTAGTCTTCTGTGCAGATGCAGATTGCAGAATGGCAAACTTTAGCATTTAATACTTTTTATTTACAATGAGTAATGCTTGTGGATTCAAAACCTGTTAAGTTAAGTTTAACTTAAATTTGTTAACTTTGGAAGAACTATGCAAAAAATCCTCCTGGTTATAGGACCTGTGCAAGAATACTGTTATTGGCTTATTACCAATGTCATGAAAGATGTTTCAAGGACAGCAAGGTAAGGACTATGGCAATATTAAATAAAAATCATAAAAAAGGAATAAGTGAAATGTCCATAATAATGTTCTTAAAAAGACTGTATTGCAATCTCCTGGTAGCTGCGAACACATGGACAATCACAACAGATAATAAGAATGGAGCTACCGTTGTTGGGATAGAAGGTTAATCCTTATGTTTGCAGGTGTTCTCCAATATGCTACCCCTTTTTCTTTTGTTACCCTGGGAATGCAATAGGACTGTTAAATGAGGAGGGGGTCATTATCTGCAGCAAATAAAAGATGCAAGACCTGGCAGACCAAAATGTTTTAATGTCAACCTTTTTCTCTACCGGAAAGCTGAAAGGAACACAGAGGAAGGATTAGATGACATTGGGGATGAAAGCAAGACTGGAAAAGTGGATCTTCAAGCTACTTTAAGAAAATTACACTGTGGGCCAGAATTTATATAATGTCATCAAAGTGGGTGTTCCAGTGGTCAAGCTACATTCTGACCCACATTTCTAACACTGGTATTGTCCCTTTAACTTTACTCTTGCTGCAGCTGATATAAAAAGTGGATTTTCTTCTCTCACATCCCTCTGCTCAAACTGTGGTTAATGCAACAGCTTGTGGTAGGGGTTGGGAACCGAGTAAACATAGCAAATCCTATGAATCACAGCTCAGTACAGAACCTGGTAAGCAATAATGTTTCTCTTAATTTAGCACAAGCTACAACAGAGTTTAGACAGTAGTAATTTATATAGAAATGTTCCTAAACTGAGTGAATGGATTTCAAAATAAACATGCCTTTTTTCTAGTGTCAACAAGGCACCTGACAACTTGTGCAGTGAACTAGAAGAATTAGATTGCAAGCTTTTTAAGTTGGGAAAATTACAGATAGAATATGCCTACTTTTTGGAAGCTATATGTACAAATGAGGTCCCAAAAGCACTCCGCATTTGGAGATACCCTACCAGGTTAATCAAAAATTTGGTCTTACATCTAGACTTATTATCCATGTTTGATCACCATGGGTGAGAATACATGGAACTACTAGTAAAATATAACAGCAGGACTACTGAGTGACTGACAGCTGAAACCAACTTACTGGAAGAAAGTATTTTAAAAGATAGTCACTACACCTGCTGATATATATATATATATATATATATATATATATATATATATATATATATATAAGAATATATATAAGAATATGAACATTCTTGGATATTTTCTAGCATCAGCAATCAAATAGAATAAGTTAAAAAAACAATAAAAAAGATTGAAAGGGACCTTAAAGCATATAAGAACAGAATGGCCTACCCTGATCTATTTATGTCCCAAACCTGGGGCAATAAGGATTTTGGAGTAAAGGATTCCTCCTCCCATATCAATTTTGATGGCATAGCCAATGTCAGTGATGAAGGGGAGAATGACATCACAGATGATTCCACTGAACAGGGGTATTATTCTAACCCCATGAATTTTCCACCACCCAGGTGATCCGAAAAGTTGAAACAACAACAACAGAGGCAGGGGTACAACCAGTGGAGGAACAGGGAACAAACTCCACCCACCCCTCGGAATCAACAGGGGAGGAATTTCAGGAACAAACCACATCAGTGAACCAGAACTCACCAGGAATGCTTGTGGACGTACCAACATAGAGGAAGTTCTGTCTGTATTAACACCTACCATGAATGTTCTTGAAGCTCTCAATGATAACACAAAATGCCATATATGAACCAATAAAGAGGTTAACTTCATAATTTATAACTATACCACACATTGTATTGAAACACTCATTGAAATCCTTGGTAATGGCATGACTTTTGTGCCTTCTAGGAGAACCGACATTACTGAGACCTTGCTGGATTTGAAGTGTTTTGTTCATAAACTAAATTTTAAATTGTTATTTAAAGAAGATACACAACCTACCCAATTTCTTTGAGTTTCAAGTACTTTTAACACTCCTTTGAACCCACTACTACACGTGTTCCAAAAAATCTGTGAACTGGACATAAGACATATGGGACACAAAAAGTGTCAAATTACACTTAATCTGTCTATAGGAGAAAGAAGCTTTACATAATATCAGGAACACCGGCCTGAGATATATGGAGCCTGATAAAGGTGGGGGTCCTGTCATCATGGAACAAAAAGAATACTCCAGGAGGATTAAGGAAATGTTAAACAACAGTGTTTATAATGAAGTATCCAGAAACAAATTAAATCAAGCATAAAGTAGGATCACTTCCCTTTTAAATGATATGTTTATAGAAGGAAGAATCAACAGTGAAGAATTTAACCACCTTAAAAATATCTCTGCTGTGATGCCTACAATTTTTGGGATCCCAGAATCCATAAGGGCCTTAATAACCCTCCTATGCGTCCCTTTGTGGACAGTCAGGGATCTATCACTCAGGCACGTGCTAAGTTTGTAGATTATAAATTAAGACTGGAGACTGACCTACTTGTCACTATTAACTTGGTTGATTTATACACGGTGATACCACATGAGGTGGGACTAAACTGGTTCCATGAGTTTCATGAAAACAAAGGCTTGAACAATGATCAGACTAGTCTACTGGAAGATTTGTTGGCAATTGTCCTTACCAACAACTATATTTTCCACGAAGGACAATTATATCATCAAAACCAAGGTGTGGCCAAATTGTGGCTCCATTTATGCCGCTATTGTAATGGCTAAATGGGAACAAGCTTTGTGTTCAATGGCCCCTTTTATATGTCCGTGAGATTTTACACCAGATACCTGGATGATTTGTTTATCATCAGGTGAGATACTGAGGAGAAGCTGATGGAATTTATGAACTGCATCAACTCAAGCACGGAGTTTTTGAAATTTACAATAAATAAAGGATAAGTTTAATATTTCTTATCTGGATGTTCTTTTGTCCAAGGACTTGAATAATGGTCATTATGTTTTGAGGATTTATCGAAAGCCAACTTACTTCAACTCCTTCCTTCATTTTTCAAGTGCCCATCACCTTGCTTAAAAGAAATCAGCAGTAAAGGGTCAATTTGTGAGGGCTGCAAGAATGGCTACCCTGGAACAGCACTTCTGGGACGAGTGAACTACCTTGGAAAGCATGTTTCTGGCAAGATATTACCCAAAAGAGTTTCTAACTGACATTAAGGAGAAAGTGGTGTTGGAAAGGAAAAAAGGAATTACTACATCCCAATACTCAATAATAATGGTGCTGTTACATTTGAAACTGGCATGAAGATAACAATGAAAATGGTGATCTAGGGAGTGCCTTCATTACTGATTTTAACTAAGACCATCAGACTATAAGATGGATACTAAAGAAGAATTGGGATTTATTTAAAGAAAACAGGGAACTTTTGCAACTACTTACAGAGCACCCTTTGGTGGTTTTAGAAGAGGAAAGAACATAAAGATGTTAGAAGGTACAATGCTTAACATTAATTCCTCTAGTAAAGTTTGTAGAATGACCAAATGTGGGCAATATTCGTTCTGTAAGTGGATCCAAGCGGGTGATTCTTTTTGAATTAAAAAACAACATGTTCAGGGTAGAGGAAAATTTGATTGTAACAGCAAAGGGGTGGTCTATGCTGCTCTCTGTCAGGTATGTCCATCATTTTATATGAAAAGACTGAACATGCTTTAAAAGAAAGGATGTATGAACATCTTTACAATATAAGAAAATGCTAAATTACGAATGCCCTGGCTAAACATGTAAAAGAATTTCACAACCATTACTTTACTTTGTAGTTGTCGAGCAGATCCAGCAAGAGGTTAGAGGAGGCCCGTGGCATTTATTTCTAAAAAGAAAGGAAGTATTTTATCAGCTGGTGTTTCAAGATAATGTTTGGGTAAGTATTAATGAATGTATCTCCATTTCCAGTCTATTAAAATTAAAGGTTTTAAGAAGAAAAAGCAAGTTTCCCTTTAAGGGGGCGCTGGCTCAATTTTGACAATTTGATTGGCTGCTGAGGTATGAACTCTTACATAAATTCTTATCCCTACTTCATTGGTGAAACAAAACAAAATTGCTTATCTTATTTTAAATAATTGTTATTAAAGAGATTTTTAATGGTCCTACCTATTACACAGCATTTTCTGGAGATTTGCATCTTGTTCTAAACAGACTGGGGCTTGTAACATGTTAAACTTTTGTGGCTTTTACTTCAGTGTGTAGTTTTGTTGCTTTTTCAGCTAGTATAAATAATTAGCAGGTGGCACAATCCCTGCAAAAAATTATGTTTTTTTGTTTTTGCAGTTTGAGTTTTCATGCAGCAAGGCTGTTACTCTCATATACGTAGTGTTTTGTCAGCCTTTTGTTTTTGATCTTCCTGATAAGGATGTTTGGGTGTTCCAATGTAATTCAGTACACCTACACACATACACACACACACACACACACACACACACACACACACACACACACACACACACACACACACGTGTATGTGCATGTATTGCCTTTTAGTAATTCTTCAGAGTTTAGAAAACATAGTGCAATTCTATCAATTATATGTGTTAAACTGCTTCCTGGGTATAAGAGTTGGAAAACTTTAGAATGGTGGGTATATCACACACCTTTTTGAATAGTTGTTGAGATACTTTTCATTTCTATTGCAAATTGTACAAGCTCTTCTTCAATAAAACTTGCGCAGGCTATTGATGTGATTTCTTGTGTTGGATAAAACATGGTCATAAGTCAGTTTGTCTTGTGAGATTTTTACTTAGAAATGTATTTTAAAAATATCACTTGTATATTGCATTAGCACGGGCCATTGCAGCACCTTTCTCTGAAAGATGTAAATGCTATTGATAAAGTATTCAGAATGTTCAGAACTATGCTTAAATTTCACAAATGCTGCATCCAAAAGCACCACACCCCTCACGGGGAGGGGGTGGAAGTTATTGAAGTCTATTCTGTTGATTAGCCTTCCATTAATTCAAACTGCAATGCTGTAGGCCCTGATAAATGATATTTAGTGTGCCTAATAATGAAAATATCAGTGCAATATCATACTGGAAGTATACATGCAAACTAGACATAATAAAAGAAGACCATTAGTGGCAATAATTCCTTCTACTTTAGACTGGATAGTTGGAAAGTTGTTTACATGCCCGGCAATACCTGCAAAACTTTGCCCTTCCTGAAACTGACTATCTGCTGAAGTTGCCATAACAGCAGACTTTTTACCCGATGCAACAGAAAAAAAAATAACTACAGCTTATGTGCAAACACAGTGGGTAATGATGCAACAAAGCACTGGTAAAAGATATGCTTTAATGACAATGTCAAAATGCTTTCGCAAGAAATGCTTCTTCAGGTCAAACATTCATGGACTAAACAGCAAACTTTTAAAACATCAAAGCAGTCAAGTGATACAGTTACAACATTCATTTCACAAGGAGCTTTATAAAAATTTAAAGAGCCAATGCTGAGTATAGAACAAATAATGCTTGCTGTAAGATATGACCCGTTTCCAAAAACTAATAGCTAGATTTTATACCTAGAGTAAAACAATTAGATACCTGAATTAAATTCAGGCAATATGTGTAAAAATATATATTAAAAATTGTGCATAAAAAAATAAAAATTAATAGCAATTAACTTCTATATTCTAGAACACATTCATCCACTAGAGTGATTGTTTTAATTTTTCACCCAAAGCATAGATTAATACCTCTGTCACCCTTCCCCCAACAAAGGTATTTGGTGTCCCTGAATGTATAACTGCAGACGTTCTGCACTATCTGTAACAATTTATTTTCAGCTACAAAGCATTCCCTCATTTTACCAAAGGCGTACATCTCACGTCTTATTTGCAGGGTGGATACCTTCCCTACTTTATAATCAGATTTTTTACAGACCTGTTTCCTTATGGTACATGATGTAGACCTTTGCTTACAATTGCAGACTTGCATGTTGCTTTTGGTAATGAGAAAGTTACAAAGGGCAGGATAAAATATAAAATGAAGGGGATGTTTGCATAACCAAGGCTGTAGGAGAAAGCCTGTTAGAAATATTGAATATTGCAGTCTTTTGAAGCACACTGCACTCACAAGTAAGCTTGCACATTTTGGCTCCCTCTAACATTGCTTACCCTATGTATTAAACAACATAATGCTGAATAGTGCAACTACGGTAAGAGATCTGGCAGTGATGGTTGACAAAGGTCTTATATTTAGAGACAACCTCAGTTTTGTCATTAGAAATTGCTGTAAAGTGATAGGGGTTACATTACTCTCAGTTGTGGGTTCTACGCTTCTTACCATATTTTTAACAGTGGTTTGACCCCACATAGTGAATTGTGCAGCATTCTGCTCTTATAATACTGTGCAAATCAGATGCCTTGAAATGATACAGACATTTTTTGTGAGACAAATCATACAAATTAAGAAATTAGATTACAAATGCAGATTAGTCACACTGTCTTTATTTAGGATTAATTATAGACTATTAATAGGCAACTTGCTTTTAATGTATAAAGCAGTCCAGAATGAAAGACTGACCTTGAATATAGATAATGAAGTTAAATCCCATAAAGTAGATACAAGGAATAATCATGGATTTGTGATAATCCCATAACACAGAAATAAAATAAGTAAAAGGTCTTTTTATTCACGTGTCATGCTACTGTAGAATGCTCTTCCCATCAGAGTTAGGAAGCCAGGTAGTACACTGGTATTCAAGAAATTATTAGATGATTAGATGGGTGATAGGGACTTTTATCATATATACATAGGTGGCAAGCTTCTTGAGCCTGAGCTAATAAAACACTGAAATACTGAAACATTCAGGCTCAGCACACCCTTCTTGTTACTCTTATTTTGGCATATTTCAACACACACCCTTATCTGGGAATATTTCAATGTACACTCTTCTTTTTATTCTTATTCTGACATATTTTCACATGCACCCTTATTTTTACAATTATTTTGGCATATTTCCATATACCTCCTTTTTTTTACTCTTATTTTGCCATATTTCCACAGCTGCTTGAGGGGGGTGGAGTACAACCAAGACTGTTATCAGAGGGAGGATGGGGCAGTTGGTCCCATGACTCCATGTGTGGTTTCACATCAAGAAGCAAATAAGAAATTGCTATATAAAATAAAAATAAAATGAAACTGAATAATTATACAACAACAGATTTTAACTTGTCAGGGTGTCATACTTACAGCTTTCAGTTAGTATTATAGAATTTTACTATTATTAATCAGTCAGACTCTTAACCAGTACTTGTCAGTTTTGTTTGTCTTTTTGGCTTTTCTCGGTTAGGGGTCACCACAACGGACCTCCAGTCTGCTAATGATTGGCAGTAGATTTTTTTTTTATGGTGCTGAGTTGCCAGCCCGACACCCAACCTTCAATGAAAGAACATCCATTCACACATGTCTTTCGAATGCCACTCGACCACAGGGAGGACATGCAGACTCCACACAGAAGGCACTCCAGCTGGGAATCGAACAGGAGAACCTCTTGCTGTGAAGCAACAATGCTACCGCTGCACCACTGCGGCTCTTAACCAGTACTTATCAGTATTTACTGATAATCTACTTAATTACAGGTTTATGGAATTTTGTTACAGAAAATAATATGGTTATTCAGTCACATTAAAGTAATTACCATACTACTAAGATGAATACCTTTAGACTACTATAGACATGAAGCTAAACTAGTATTTCTTATTACTTTTACTATATTTAAAAGTAGAAGGTTTAAAGAATGTCATTACACACACACACACACACACACACACACACACACACACATATATATATATATATATATATATATATATATATAATATTTATATATTTTTTTAATTACTCCATCTAAATGGGGACTTCCGCAGTGGTGCAGTGGTAGCGTTGTTGCCTCACAGCAAGAGGTTCTCCCATTCGATTCTCGGCTTGGGTTGGGAGTGCCTTCTGTGTGGAGTCTGCATGTCCTCCCCGCGGTCGAGTGGGCATTTGAAAGACATACGTTGAATGGGCATGCCTTCGTTGAAGGTTGGTCATCGGGCTGGCAACTCAACACCATAAAAACCAACTGCCAATTATTAGAGGACCGGAGTTCTGCTGTGGTAACCCCTAACCAGGAAAAGCCAAAAGACAAACAGCAACAACTCCATCTAAATGGGATGGTCACAGATGTACAAAAACATATTCCAAAAAGGCAGATATTCTCCTGAATTTTCAGATTTGCCCTTTGACTCCACACAATGATTCTGTACATAAAAGATGCACCCCTACTCAACTAAAAAATTATCCTTGGGTTTCAGAAAGATACTCATCATCAGCACTAAATGGCTAATGTGATGGCATGAATTTCTGATTCAGAGACAAGCTAAAGCCACACAGAGAAACACCTCATTGGCAGCTAATTACCATGTCATGAGCTAAACAGTCAGCAAATAAAACACAACAGTGGATGGTTGTAAGTTTAGTAGCTCAAGTACAAAATCCGAATAAATGAAAAAAGCCACTGAAAACTACAGCAGATGCATCCCTTTAATATACTACTAAAGGAACTAAACAGTGCTCAGTCAGACCTGACCGTGCCAGTGTTCTTCCTACCAGTCAACCCATCATGGTACCGTAGGCACACCCCAACATGCACGTATACATGCGTGCACACACACACACACACACACACACACACACGCATACACATTCACATTCAAACAACACCATATATGCACATATGCGCACACATACACACATGTAGTTAGCCAAAGACAAGCTCTCTCACACTCAAGGAAACACTCTTCAGCACACACATGCACGTTTGCATACACACACACACACACACACACACACACACACACACACACACACACACACACACACACACACACACACACACACACACACACACAACCATGGCTTTGTGATAACTACCTGTAGTCATTTTACAGCATTCACTTTTCCTTCTTTTGAAGATATTAACACATTAATCTGCTGCCACCTCCATTTTTAGAGGAGAGCACATGGGTAGCTTGAATTAGCTGCTTACCAAGACTGTAGCATTTAAATGTGGCTACACTAGTGAGGTCGATCCCTGCCCTTACTGCTTGAGGGTTTGCTGCAATTTTGTCTTTGGAGTTAAGGCATCCACATTACAGTAATGTTTTCTAAATCCCAGGGTATGTTAGACAGTGATGAAACCTTTTTATTGGAAAAGACAAGACTACTCTGGTTTCACTAAGGGTCTAAAAATAGTTCATTTTGACCTTATTTAGAAAATAGCACTCAAAATGTTGAATGATTAGCTAACATTTATCTTTATACATTTTGTACAGTGAAGCATATATAAAGTTAGGGTATCTACTGTACCATATACTTTCCTGCATAGAAATCAAAGTTTATACAACGTGTTTTTAGCATGAGAATGTGGTACATCATCTTGGGTGTTCAGTGGTTAAGCCTGGTTGGTCCATATTATACAGAATAAAGACTCCTTTGTGAAAGACTTGAAAATAGCCTTACTGTTTTCAGTTTCTGCATTATCAGTTCAGATGTTTCTATGCTACTGAGATAAATATGCTTTGTTCTACTACTAGTGGTTTTATCTTGAAGTTCGGATTATGTATAAAAGATGTTGAACTGTTTATGGCAATTGATCTTTTATCCCAAGTTAATGCCACTATAACTGTTGTTAAATGTAATAGTAATGAACAGTTTCAGACTCAACACCAACAGTCTCAAAAAATACCATATTAAATTATGAATAAAAGTATGTAATAAGTAAGGAAGGAAGAAATTATCAGAGAATCAAACTGTGGATTGTACCAGAAAGTGTATTAAGGCACAATGCATCAAGTAGTGGATTAAAAGGGGGGAGTTCACTGCGGTACTGTAGAATAGGATGGGATTAATTCAAAAAGACATACAGAAGATGGAGCTACCTTTTCATGTTTGAGAGATAGTAAGTCTGATATACAATGGGATAGGTTTGAACCAAGGGTCTTCTTGGCTATAACAGGCTTTCGGCTGTTACTGTATCATTTATATTGCTGAGAAAGTCAATTGATTACTTAAAATATTCTGTGTTGTAAAGCTAATTTAATGTTGTTAATTTTTAGGCTTTTTTTCTTTTTTTTTGCTTCCCTATTAGGTTTCTTTGCAGAACACTTAGTGTCATCAACAATCACACATTTACATTCTGCCTTATTTTGTGGTGGACTTCATAGTAGTATTTTTGTTTTTTCATATTTTCTTCACCCATGGTGGACCTGCTAAAGAATAGTCTTAAAAACAATTTGCATACATTGAATCCTTACACCCACATACTTTTTTCAAGAGCTCTTGTGCGCTGACAGGTTTGGACATATTTTCTTTTTTTTATAACACTATGGATCTGACTATTTCAGGAAAGGAAACCACACAGTTTTTATGAGCTTCTAGCTCTCAAGACAGCTATACAGACAATTTTTTTTTTTTTTTTTTGCTGCTGTTCATGAATATTGTAATTTTCTTACTTTCTGGTGATTATGGCTCAAAAATATCTGACAAGATCTGCTAAAAAGGCACTACAGCACATTTTATTTTGCAATCGGTGTGGTGAAATCAATTGCTGCTAAAAACAGAATATTGGAACAGGCTGCCTGCTGATGGCATACGGTTTACATGTCAAGAGTTTAAGTCTTCTACCAGTGCATGGGGATTCGAACATATCACATTTAGTCCAAAATGCCCACAAGTAAATGGCCAGATGGACAAATGATCTAAAAAGAGTAAAACATATTTTAGAGAAATGTGATCAAACAAGCATAACTGATACATGTCTCTATTTGAATACAGAAATGCACCTTTACAGGCTGTGGGACTTTCATCAGCTCAGTTGCTGAAGGCAAGAATACTTAAATATTTTTATATCACTTTTCCTAATAGTTCTAGAAAACAGATAACCAGTACAACAACTTTTACAGTAAAGGCAGTTGAGATGAAAACAGTTTTACGATAAAATAACTAAGAAAAGACTGTGAGGATGAATTTGTACCAGTATTATAACAGAAACTGCAGTTACAAGCCACAGTAGTTGTTCATCACACACAAGAAGATTTTCTGTTGTCCAGGAGATGAAATTCAATTATACAGTAGAAACTGTAGGCACTTAAAACATCTGGAACAATCATTGAAAATTCACCATCAGGACATGCCAAACATAGCAGTAAAGTCTTTATTTGCAAGAGCATTGTTTGCTACCTAAACCCATCCTATGATTAACTTGGACCACATGATGTATCTGCCTACGTCCACTGATGCCAGCACTGCCACTGTGAGTAGTGAATGACCAAAACAAGGCAGTGTAAATCTGCCCAGTGACTGTAATTACTGTGCAGTGTGCAAAGTGTTCTATCTGCACTCTAAACATGAGTCAAAACGTTACATGGTTAAAGTAAGGCTCCCATGTTTAAACCTAGTTGTTACAAAAGAAATCCAAACCTGCTGTGTCACATAAATGAAAATTACTAGGATCTGCATCAGAAAGTAACTAACAGCTTTAAAAGACTTTCAGCATGCTCTTAGCTGCTATACAAACAGCAGTCAGAAGTGAAGGATATCTGTAATCAACCTACAGCTTTAAAAGCTGTCACACCACTTGTTCTGCTGCCTAACCTCATGTTTTTAAAGTGGTAGCATCACATAGGCACAGCTAAACCTCTGCATGTACTGCAAAACATTAGAATTGAGTCTCCAGTTATAATAATAATTTTCATTTATATGTTCTTCCAGTCTCTTTTCAAACACAGAACAGGTTGTCTACGATTGGAGGACCAGTCATAATTATAACTCTCATATGAGTGTTTCAGTGTATGCTTCCATGTACTTTGATGAACTGCAATAACAAATGATGTTTGGAACAGACAAATTTGTCATGGGACATCTTTAGGAGGAAGGGAGAGTGTAGTTGAGCAAGTAAGGGAAGGTGGAGGTTAGGCAGGAAAGGTAGGCTTTACAGGGAGAGTGGGCAAGAAAGGGTGAACTAGTGGAAGGAGGAAGGGATGTATGGAAAGGGGAGGGTCTTTAGGGCTTTTGAGATGGGGAGTTGCCTTGTTGAGATCCACATTTTGGCATGATTTTGTTGAGCACAGGTCACAACCGAGATGACCTGAGGTTGGCTGCTGGTAGTAAGGTAGGCCTTAGGTGGATTCTCAAGGAAGGAGAGGTGAGTTTGGATGTTTTACACACACACACACACACACACACACACACACACACACACACACACACACACACACACACACACATATATATATATATACATATATATATATATATTTTTTTTTATACAGTTTGGTGGCTGGGTTTTAGGACCAAGGTACTGCTGAGGGCCTGCTGTCTGCGAGCATGTGCTGGCTGTGATGTCGCCATGAGTGACAGAAGATGATTGGTTGGTGTGGGTGATTAGGCAGGGCTGCTGTACAGTTAGCACACAAGATAGAGGCTTTGAACTGTTAGCTAACTGTTTTTTGCAACCAAAGGTACGTGGTTTGATTCCTTCCCCCACTATTTGCTGGCTGTGCACAAGTTGTGTAACACTTTGAATGTAGCAGGATTAAAAAAAAATAAAATAAAAGAAATGTCTTGCAGTTGGTTACCTTGGTTCCTGTTGTGGAGGGCTTGCCGGTGGGATGAATGCAGTTGTCTTCTGCTGGAGAGTTTTTGGCAGCAAAGTGCTGGGTTGGTTCCTTTGCCGTTTTCCATTGGTGGTTTACAGTGGGGTGAGAGTGTTCCTGTGGGATGGAGGAGCTTTCTGCAGATCCGGGGGGGGGGGGGCATTGAAAGGAAGATGATTATATTGTTGCAGTAACTTGTTCAGTTTTCCCTGTTGGGCTTCCAGTGGCCGTGTACTGCTATGGTTAAGGCTGCCTTCCTGGTTAACAGACTAGTGGTGGTGTTCGCTGTTCCTGCACATATGCAGTAGTGGTTTCTCAATAAAAATACAAAATAAATAAATAAATAAATAAAGGGACATGTTAACTGCTCGAGGGGATAACCATGACTTCCCATGTATGGTCACTCCTTGGTTAGGGTGCGGATGAAACACTGAGCACAGAATACAAGAGGAGTAGCACTGATTTTTTTTTCTTTTTTTGTTGTTTCTTCTTTTTCACAGGCATTGGGTCCCTCATGTATGGCTTCATCCATGCATGCATGGTAGCAGCTTCAGTATACTTAAGCATAAAAAAAAGTTACTCCATGCAGCTGTCAGAGCTTGCATGTGGTCATTTGTGAGGGCAACCAGACTGTAGTATTGCTCCTAGGCTGGCCTGACTGGTCTATTTGAAAGGGAGTGATGGGGGTTGATTCTGTAAATGGGTATGAGGTTCCCTGAGTAAAGGCTGCTGCTGCGCATGCACAGTCACAGCTTCTTCATATAATAAAAAAAAAAAAGAGACTAAACCCTTTTGTACGGTATGCAGTTGAGGCATATAATGCCTGAACCCTCCTGTCTGCTTCCAAATTCTTCTCCCCAGTTCTCCATTCCTGTTAAGACTAGTCAATATTAACAAAAGATTATCCAAGGGAAAACAAAACTGACAGTGGCAGAGAAGAGGAAGATTTCTGAGGATATCAAAGAGATCTAACAGTTTTAGACTCATGTGGTTAGAGAAGAAAGGATGAAGTGACAACAAAGATAATGCAGTTGTAAGGAAAGAAAAGTTTTGCAGGATGCTTAACCTTAAGATAAAAAGTGAATGCTATTTAGAAGAAAGTGGGGTTATGAGTGGAGACTAGACCATGTGGATAAGTAGGAAACCTTTGTATGTGCCCATATACAAGAAGATTAAATAGCTTCAACATACCATCTTGAGAGTGGTAATTATTTGCTCTGTAGGGGTTGTACAGCGTCACAATCTTAATACTCTAGAACCTGTGTTGCATCGGAGAGGGGTCTGGGGTTCAACATGTGGCAGAGGTGTTTTATTCTTCATGAAGACATTCTGTGTAATTGGTGGGGGAGAAAGGTAATAGCTGGGGAGGGGGATCCCCTTCCTTAAAGCGACATGGTGTCAGGGTGTGTGTGTTCTTTTTTTTTTCTTTTTTTTTTTTGTGCCTCTTACTTACCATTTGCTTATACTGATCTTATCTCATTTCAGGTGTCCGGAGGCAATATGACTGATGTCCAGGCTTTTCAGCAGAGGTGGGCGAGCATTGTGGCCCAGGTGGAGGACCTTTTCTGGGAGATGCCAGGCACAAGGCCCCAACACTTGTAAGAGATGGCAGACATTGAAGGGTAACCAGGCAGCTAGAGGCAAGAGAGCACACCAGGTACTGCCAGCTGAGGATGTGACAGCAGAGGTCTCACCACTGGAATCAATACTTGCTACTCTGCCAGGTAATGGTCCTACAGTCTCTGTGGGGGGGGGGTGATGCGGGAATAGGGGTAGCAGAGGGAGAGGGTGATACATTGGGAGACAGGGTCAGCAGTATACCTACATTTTTTGAGGATCTGAGGGGAGGCCCTGGGGGCCTGCAGACATTAGCAGGACAGGATTATGGCCTTAGGGAGCAGTTTTGTGCTGGGGATAGTCCAGTCATAGGTAATAGTTTTGTGACTTTAGAGGAGGACAGTGCCATCTGTCTGGATGAGGTAGATTCAGACTTTGGGACACGACCAGGAGATTGGATAGCTACACAGTCACTGGGACAAGAGGGTGCAGCAGTATTTTTAACTCCTCACATACCACTTATGGTGAAGGAAAAAATTTGAAAGGAGAGTACATGGACATATTTGAGCTAATTGATGCAGATGGTGTCCAGCGCTTGCTGGAAGCTGAGACAGCAAATGGGAAGGACCTGTTGGTGGCCTTGGCTGCCCTTGGTCAGAGGCGAGTGGGGAAATTGTGGCATAGAATGTGGGAGAATTGGGTGTTGGGATTTGTTTATTACATGGTGGCATGATTGGAGAGGGATAGCACTATGGTCCTTCTGCTATTGGCTTATTTTCTGATGATACAGGAGGCACTAAAGATATGGATTGGGAATGCTTGGTTGTGGTATGATCAGAAATTTCACAAGCGGAAAATGGTCGATAGGTCTGTGTGTTGGGAGGTAAGACACCCTGATATATGGTTGTCTACTCTGATGGAGAGCTTCAGAGTTGACAGCAGAGGAAGTAAGGCTGGAGAAGGGGCTGTTGGAGTATGTTGGGCTTCCAATGCCAGGAGATGTTCTTGGACAGCATGTAGATTCTCCCATGCCTGCTCAAACTGCATGGGTGTGCACCCAGCGGTGCATTATAGTAGGTGTGAAGGCCAATTGGTGGGTCAAACCCTATCATTTGCAGGTCAAGCATCATCCTTTGTAGGTCAGAGGGGATTGGGTGGGCCAGCTATGGGGTTGTTAGGGGTACGCGGCAGGGGTACTTTTCATGGTCAGAGAGGGGGTCCCTTTCATGGGACAAGGGGGAGGCTTGGGAACACATTCACCTATTAAGATGCATGTACTGTGGGACATGCTGCTGTGGTTTCTGCAGCTGGCAGTGGCATGGGACTTAATTGAGGGTTTTTCAAAGGGGTTTCCGATTAAGTCAAGCTTGGTGGTGGATGGCAATATGAGAAAAAATTTGAGGTCAGTGCGGGGGAAGGAGGGTATTTTGTAGGCTTTTATCAAGAAAGAGTGTCAGGTAGCAGGTTACTGGGCCCATTTGATAGCCCCCCATTTATCCATTTTAAGGTGTCGCCCTTGGGGTTGGTTCCCAAAAAGAAACCAGGTGAATTTTGTTTGATTCACCCTTTATTTTACCCTGAAGGGAAGTCTGTCAATGATTTCATCCCAGTGGAGGAGGCTAAGGTGAGTTACGTGTCATTGGATGATGCAGTTTGCATCATCACAGGTTTTGAGGATCCATAGTTGGTGAAAGTAGACACTAAGTCTGTCTTTCATCTTTTGCCAGTGCGTGAGAAGGATTGGCCATTGTTGGGCATGGTGGTTGGGGATAAGTTTTAATTTGACACAGCCATGCCAATGGGATGTGCAGTGGCTTGCTTCATTTTTGAAAGATTTAGCACAGCTTTACATTGGATATGGCATCAGCAGATGAAGAAACAGAGCTTTGCTAGATTTTTTGCTAGTGGATGAAGGGAAAGAGGGAGCGGCGTTGGCTATGTTTTTGTGGATGTGCGTGGAGTTGGGGGTCCCATTGACCACTCATAAGCTGGAGCTCCTGGCGAAGGCATTAGATTTCTGGGGTTGACCATGGATGCAGGACTAGGATTATTTCTCCTACTGGGAGAGAAGGTAGCTAGGCTAAAGGAGAAGATAGTTTGGATGAAGGCTAGGGATAAAGTGCGGGTGATGGATGCTATGGAACTTTTGGCGTTATTGAATTTTTCCTGTTGGGCAGTTCATCCAGGGCAGACATTTTGCAGGTTGGTGGCATTCCTCCTGAAAGGGGGAAAGAGTAAGCACGACTGAGTGAGAGCTGGAAAATTAACGTGTGAAGGTTTAACTTTGTGGCTGCAGTTTTTGCAGCAGTTTAATGACGTCACCTTTTGTCAGTCAGATTGGGTGGGTCAATGGGTCAAGGGGATTTACAGCTGTTCACTGATGAGGCAGGGGGCCTGGGTATGGGGGCATTTTTTGCAGGGCAGTAGTTTGCACTGCCATGGCCAGAGGACTGGAAGCGGAATGTTACCTTTCTGGAACTGATGCCAATCTGGGAGGCAGTGGTGGTATGGCAGGAACGTTTGAGGGGCAGGAGGGTTGTTTTTAATTCTGATAATATTGCAGTTCTGTGACTTTTAGAGGCTAAGATGGCTAAGTCTGAACATTTATTGTTAGTATTGCATAAAGTGGTTCTCCAAAGTTTGTTGATTAATTTTTCTTTCACAGGGGTACATGTGTTGGGGGTGAAAAATGAGATTGCTGACAGCTTGTCTCATTTTCAATTTTCTAGGTTTTGGCAGGTGGCCCCAGTGGTAGCAGAGGACCCCATGGTGGTGCCAGATGAGGTGTGGTGGATTGCGCAGCAGTGATTGGCAGGTTGGTTCAGCACTCCTGGGCCGTGTCCATTAGGAAGACTTATGGTATGGCATTGCATGACTGTGACAGGTTTGTTAGGCAGTTTGTTAGGAGGCATGTGTGTGGTCAGAAGAGTTGCTGTTGCAATATTTAGCTGAGGCTAGGGCACAGGGTAAGGTGGTGAAATAGTTGAGAGTGGACTTGGTGACAATTAGTGTGTTTGCTCAGATGGCAAAACTGAAGGATTTTACTTAATCCTGGACAGTCAGGTGAGTGTTGAAAGGATGGGACAGGAAGGAAGGTTTGAACAGGGATAGGCATTGGCTGGTGACAATGGGGATTTTAAAAGTGTTGCTACGGGGTTTGGGTAGGATATTTGGGGAGTTGGAGGATCATGCATTGTGGGGAACACTGAGTGTATGGATGTATTTTGGAGCATTTAGGGTGTCAGAGCTGCTGGGGTCATTGGCGTGAAATGATGTTATGTTGCTGCCCGGAGCAGTTCATATTAGGTTAAGGTCATTTAAGACAGATCAGGTGGGAAAAGGGGCACCAATAGCTTTGGAGGAAGACAGGTTGGAGTGGATGTGTCTGGGGGCTTGGCAATGAGATCATTCATGGCCCATAAAGGTAGACCACAGGAGTTAGTTTTTCAGTTAGTAGGTAGTGAGGCATTGACAGGAGGACATGTGATTTTAGTCATAGAAAAGGATTTTCGTAGTATGGGCCTAGATGCAGAGACATTTTTCACTCATTCTTGTAGGATGGGCAGGGTATCTGATTTGGCAAGGGGGTTAGCTCGAGCAAAGTCATTAAAAGGGTGGGGTGATGGTCCTCCAATGCCTTTTTGGCTTATATTAGATAAGTGAGGGTATTTTGTTATTCTATTATTAAAATCTTTTTTCTCTCTTTTAGGCAAAAGGATTTTCATCATAGGCCATTTGTATGTGTATTGGGCAGCAAGGAGGGCTGCGGTCAGGAGTAATGGTTCAGACTTGGGGTTACACCAGCTTGGTTGGAAAGTCACATGGCATGGCGTTAGAGGACTTAAGTGGATTCAGACTCAAATGGGGATTCCTCGAATTTTGCTGGTGCACCTAGGGGGTAATGATGTGGGCATAACACTAAAGCATCAATTGGTGTATCAGATAAGGGAGGATTTTTTAGCTTTAAGGAAGTTATATCCAACCTTATGTTTGGTATGGTTGGAGATTATTCCTTGTTTGACTTGGAGGGATGCTAGGAAGTTTTCTGCAGTTGAGAGGGCAGGGAAGTTTGTAAACTTTAGGCTGTCAAAGCAGTTGAGGGTGATGAGAGTAAGGACCATATGGCATAATGAGTTTGCTGATAGGGACCCTATATGGTTCAAGGAAGATGGGGTCCATCTTAGTGATTTTGGTCTTGACTTATCTAAATTTAAATCTGGTATTGTTTTTGGAAGAGTTGGCCAGTGATTGGAGGGAGTGAGGGGGAACAGCCTGAGTTAGGCTGGTGGGCGGAGAAGAGGGACAGGCTTGCCTCTCTTCTGTTCCACCTCTGCTGTATAATTGGAGGAAGGAAGTTTGGAGTGGTGAAAGTGAGTGTGCGGATGCTGCTTGCACCTGTTGGTTTGGATGGAAAATGAAGGTGCACGGTTGAATGCTGCCTGAAGGGTGAGTAACTGAGCAGATGGAGGACGCTGCTTATTTCTCAAGGATGAGCGGTGTTATGCTGCCATTATGGGTGGTCACTTAATGTTTGTCAATGTGCAATGAAAGAAAGTTATGTTTAATAAAGTTTGATGCATTTATTTCTTTACGTTTAAACAATAAAGGTTATCAAAGTCTTTTGGTGTTTGGTTTCTTTATTAAATTGGAACGTGACAAATGATGTTTGGAACAGACAAATTTGTCATGGGACATCTTTAGGGGGAAGGGAGGGTGCAGTTGAGAAAGTAGGGGAAGGTGGGGGTAAGGAAGGTTAGGTAGGAAAGGTAGGATTTACAGGCAGAGAGTGGGCAAGTAAGGGTTATATAGTGGAAGGAGGAAGGGAGGAAGTGAGATATGGAAAGGGGAGGGTCTTTAGGGTGTTTGAGGTGGGGAGTTGCCTTGTTGGGATCTACATTTTGGCATGATTTTCCTGCCCACACATCCTTAACCCTTTTTTATTATGGAAGTTGTTGGTGCTGGAAGCTCTTGGTGTTTGATTGGGGTGAGGTTCAAGGGCAGAGAAGAGGGACAAGCTTGCCCCTCTTCTATTCTTCCTCTGGTGTATAACTGGAGGAAGGAAGCTTGGAGTGGTGGAAGCAAGTGTGTGGATGCTGCTTGCACCTGCTGGTTTTGATGGAAAATGAAGGTGAGTGGTTGAATGCTGCCTGAAAGGTGAGAATAAGCAAGCAGATGGAGGACACTGCTTATTTCTCAAGGGTGAGTGGTGTTATGCTGCCATTATGGATGGTCATTTAATGTTTGTCAATGTGCAATAAAAGAAAGTTATGTTTAATAAAGTTTGATGCATTTATTTCTTTATGTTTAATTAATAATGGTCGTCAAAGGACTTTTGGTGTTTGGTTTCTTTATTAAAGTGGAACGTGGCAAAGTACTTTTGCTTGCAGATGTGACATTCAGTGATGCAAGGTGAGGCAAACTCTTTTCATGCTCACCTTTAGTAAATGCTTCTAAGTGGTATTCTTTTTCCAGTTTGAAGTAATAAAATATTTTAGTACATTCTAAGCATTACTGGTACTGTATGTGAAAATTTTAATAAGAAAATCACGCAACACAATTTCATAATTTCACATTAAAGAAAATATACTAGAGTAGCAGAAATCACTGAAAATTTCATTACCTGCACTGCAGGGCAGCCCAGTAATTTCACATTCTGACTCACTATTTGTATTAACTTGACAAATATAGGATCGTGATAATCAAACCGTTTCCCCAAAATTATAGAGCAGATCACATTGCCAGTACAGCTGTTCATTAGCCACCTGTCATAAAATGGCTGACCTAGACAAATAAAGAGAAAGAAATGTAATTATTTGGCCTTTACTTAGTATCTACTGTGCAAAAAGTCTGAATGCATTCCACAACAGATAAAGATTAACAAACATTTTGGAAAGTGGCACATTCAAATACTTTATCAATACTAGACTAGAATTTGTAAGTAAGAGCATGTGCCCAACCACAGCTTGCTCCATTTCTTTTCTGCATTTTAGACAATAGTACAAGTTTATTTATTTAATTTTTGTCAAGACTACATGATCCTCTACAATTGTTTGTGTTCAGTGCCACTGGGTCACCCTAGCATATATACAGCTCCTCTAATGTCTCCATGGGAGACTGACACATTTACTTATTTTCCATATGGCAGCAGTCATGCACTAGGTAATCCTTGATGATTAGCCTGTTCATCACCCAACACCCAAAAAATGTACAAGGACACAATATCACTGTGTTCACAGACTAGCATTGAGCACAATTATGTTTTGTTTCATGGAGTATCTACAGAACTGAATGTTAAACACATTTGTTTTGGGATGATGTGGGTTATTGCCATCTGTGTCAGGGAGAATAGGGCAGTGCATGCGTAACATATACTAGCATAGTTAGCTGAAGTTCTGTAAATAGTTTTGTAAGTAAATTTCTGTCATTTGACTATCACACTGACTTGTACAGATGCTTATGTTAAAAATGTATCAACAGTGCTATTATAACTGACTAAATATTTATGTTTAAACAAAGAATTCTATAATTTTCAAATACTGCAACATATCTTAGAAAAGCTCTGAGACTGTACTCTACCAGAGTCATGTGGTCAAATTTGATGTCATTCTATAACCCAGCACTGAGTTGATGGAACTCACATATCAGCTTGTTTTGCTTTCTTTGGAGCTTGATATAAAAATATATGACAATTATCACAGTCAGTTCAGTTAGATCAGTGTAAGTTGGAAGATTATCGCCTTGCCTTGCAGAAGTAAGCAACTCCGCATCTAATCTTGCCTTGCTGTATTAATTAAGCTAGATAGGGGACAGTTCTTCTTTAGATAGTCAGAAATTACAGTGAGATTAGTTAAGTATTGTTTTTCTGCATCTGCTTGAATCTACCCAGCTGTGTTATTTTTATTTTTCCTGTGATTGAAACTCTGATGTTTACTGCACTTAAATATTTAACAATCTCATGTTTTCTATTTTACTGTTTATTATTAAATGTTTTACACCTTTTATTGTGGCTGGTCTTTTAGAGATTGCTTTTAACATGTTGAGAGTACTTGTGCTTATTCTAGTGATGCCTTGGTCACTGCAAAAAGCCTTGCTGCTTGGGCTGCACTCTACCATTTATGTTAGTATTCATTTTACTCGGTATAACTGAATACCCTTGTAAGAGCCTGACAGTGACTGTCTGGTGGCAGCACCATTACCTTATTGTCTGGGCATAATGGGGGAACAGCTAGTAAATCTGTGTCAGCCTTTCCCAGCATTTTGTGTGTGTGTGTGTGTGTGTGTGTGTGTGTGTGTGTGTGTGTGTGTGTGTGTGTGTGTGTGAGAAAATCAAGTACTTCATTGTGGGTTTGTCAGTCACTTGGAACTGCTCTTGGAGGAAATTGTGCTTGATGCAGAGAGCTGCATTTGAAATTACTATGTAAATCCATCTGTGTTTTAGTAACAGTGTCTCACTTGTATCAGTGGTGAGGATTGAGGCTACTTGATTATTAGCCCAGGGTAAAGAGGGCCTATCACATGTTTACTTAAGGGTAAAACCTTTCAGAAGTATAATCTGCAGCATCAACAGCATCTGGCCTCAAATAAATACACACAATATAAATGATTCAGTACCCTACCATGCATGTTAAAGGTTAAAAAAAGTAAAAAAAATGTAGTTCTTGCTACTGCTAAATATAGTGATATAAAATGATTCAAGGTATCTGGATTAAAGCGAGTTGCTTTTTATTTATCGCTACTGTACACCCTTAGTTACTACTTAAATACAGAGAGCAAGTGTCCAACGGTTACCAATAATATGAAAACAAGGCACTTAAGTAAAAGATTTTGAGCTGGAGTTGTATCTAGTTAAAACCAACCACCAAAAACCAACCAATTAAATGACAAGGAAAATATTTATTATTAGGTAATGTTTTTAATTATTTTTAATTGATTTATTACAATTGGAGTGGGACAGGTTGGTTTTAATTGAATTTATTTGAATTGATTATTTGCATGCATTTGATAGTTCAAATGTGGACAAAAATGTGGTAAATATGTTAAGGCATTTATGTATGGATGATATTTGATGTGGGGATAATTTCTGTTTGCTGTATACTAGATTAATAACATTTTTGAATACAACTTCTCAAATCCCTGTTGGCTGCCCTTGCAAGTCCTTAGTTACTACTTCTAAGTTTCTTTGACTGTACCATAACCCTTACTTAATCTCCCTTAACCTCAGCTCAATCACTCCTCTTTTTTAAACCTCATCCCTCAAAAAAAATAAATTAGTAAAAAGTACTGAATCTGTTTTCAGAAGGTGATATACTTTCTGCAATGTGATATGACTTTCTGAATGGTTTCAGAATGTGCAATGCCCAACTGTTGCTTGCATTAATCATATCACTTGCTGATTCAACTAATGGATATACCAACCTGAAAATACAAACTTAGCAAATTTACCTAACACTAAATTAGACCACATTAGCAAGGCTCTTTTCAATACCAGAATTTCAATAACAAACTGCTCCAACTTGGGGGTCCTCCTGTATCTGGAGCATGTCCTTCTATGCATAGTTGCAGAGACTTAAAGAAAGCACTCTTTCTATACCTGGGTTTTGTCCCTACCACATCTTCTGGTCAGGTAGAAACTGCAGTGACACTTCCATCCTTGGCAAGTATCTCATCCACGCAGATAACCAGAGACTCTCAGACTGAGGTGCTACATTTCAGTTTACCATATTCAAGACAAGCAACAACCTTATAGCATATTGCAGAATCCCTTCATGTCTCTAGATGGTCATGTTAGATTCCTGGAAGTTTTAGAAGAAATTCAAATAAGCAATAATTCGATAATCCCGGGTGACTTTACTTACTCAGCCATAGACTGGAGCACCTATACTGTAAAGAAGGGAATGCCCAGAGATCTTTAAATTTGATAAATAGAAATTCCATGGATCAAACAGTGATGAGAACCCACTAGAGGATCTGGTATTCACTGATATTGTGTATATCTGCTTCCCTAGTTTGCTTTCTCTAGTTAAGTCAAACCAGAAACTAGCAGCATTTACTCTCAAACCACCATGTCTCCTGTTACCAATGTCTACATATTTAAGGGCTTCAAAAGGCAAACCTTACACAATTGTATAATGAAATGTCTAAATGTATCCATGGCATCATTACTGTTGAACCCAATGCACCAACCAACTTCATTAATGAGATTTATGCTCATTTAGACAAATGCATAGATCTAGCTGTCACAACAAGAGTCAGATACAATGGGGAATTAAAAACAACTCCTCCCCTGGTGGTTAGCCTACACAAACAAACTTTATAGCAAAAAAACCTCCTTAAACTGTATAGCAAAGTTACAAATCTTCTCAAGAAATTGAAAACACTATATGGCCAATAAAGCAAACCTGCATTGGAGATGAGATTCTGAAATAAAGGATAACTACAGATTCTTATTTGGCTATGTTAGAAAACTAGGTAATTGTTTTATATTTGAAGACTCATGAATCCTGGCATAGTAAGACTGAATGACTGAAAAAGCAGCCTGACATTTAATAAGTCTGAGATTGCTGTTTCTCAGGATATTCCTTTTTTCTGAAGTATGTTGATCTCTAAGTTAGTATATACAAGTTCATGGGTGTGGTGTCTTGACCCCATGAGTGTTTGCAGATGAGTTAGTCCTCTTGTAAAAAACAACTTTAGAGGAAAACAGAGATGTCCAAAATGTGTTGTTTGCCTACACTTGTTAACATTATATATATATATATATATATATATATATATATATATATATATATATATAATTATAGGCTTTTACTTACAAATCGTGGAATTACAATAGAGAACTGAAAAATAAGAAGTAACACTCAACACTGAAAGTGCACTTTTCTTTAAAGAGATCTCATTCTGATCCAAGTGATATAACAAATACACTAGCAAGCAAGTTCTCTGTAAATGTTCCACATGAAACACTTTTTTCAATACCACTCATCACAAATCCCTTACACCCTATATCATCACTAAAGAACAGGTGTTATCAAGAAACAAAATGCACCTTTTCCATGGGTCCATGCAACATAACTGTGTGACTTTAGAACAGCATCATATAATCTGCTATCATACCTCTCCTTAAACTGTTGAACCTAAGCATGACCACAGGGTACGTTCCTGAATCCTGGCATGCTACTGTGGTTATGCCCCATCCATATGGCTGGCTCTACCATGGACCTACTAAATTACAGACCATTCAGCCTTTCAAGTTTGATCGCTAAAGCTATAGAAAATACCATAACTGATCTCATTAATTATGATACTAAGAATCTGATTAGGTTTGACTCTCAACAATTTGGCTTCATCAAAGGGAGATCATACCTTTTAAGTCATGTTAATTTCCTTGATAAGGCTATGCAGCTTATCAACTGTGGTTGTGCTATGCACACAGCTTATTTTGATCTGGTCAAAGCATTTTATACCATACCACATGCTGAAATTGTAAGGAAATGGACATCCATAAATGTAGATCCCTGAGTGGTAAAATGAATAATCGATTGGCTGAAAGAACTCACTCAGTCCATGTAAAAGGTGCTTATTCAGATATTGCTAAGAAAACCAGTAGAGTCCCCCATGGGTCTGTACTGGGTTTCATACTATTTGGCATCTACCTCTACAGTCTTAAAATTACAACCAGGACCTCTGGTTAACCAAATTTGCAGATGATTGCAAACTTGGTATAATTGTCAAAACCTGATCACGTCTGCATTCTTCATCCTTATGGTAATGCACTTAAATTCAATGCTAAAAGTGTAGTATTGCTTCTTTTGGAAAATAAATATTAAGGTAGTCAGAGACCTAGTCACTTGGGTCAATAGCTCCCCTCTCCTTTGATCATCATGTGGGAGCAATAGTCAAGAAATCCTTCTACTTGGCACATCTAATAGCAAATGTTAATTCATCTAAATTAAAACTGGTAATAATTCCCTATTATTCATTATTTATCACACCCATTATAGAGTGTAAGGCTCCATTTGGTATGTATTTACCTTGACATATCAACAAACATGAAAAACCATTATACATCCAAACAAAAAAAGATCTGTGATATCACAAGCCTTAGTTACTAGATGAGATTGGAAGTCCTGTTCCTGTTGCCTGTCTTTTATAAACTCCTGAGGGTAAGGAGCTGTGCCTTGCTTACTACACCATGAGATCTGGTCTTCCTTTACCTATGATATCTCAATAAGACAAACATCTCAGCTAATACTAGAAACAGAGATCTAAACCTTCATCAGCAGATAAAAAGAATGTGAATGAGAGATTGATTCATCATCAAGCATCTCCCTTTCTCGGGAATAGACTTCGTCTACATGTTACAAATATGCTTAAATACCTTATTTCTGACTAAATCTACAAAGACAAATGGATATGTGCTCTGAAGTTTACCTCGGTATTAGCAGGCCTCTCCCTAGTTGAGAAAGGGTGAGTATTGGCAAGGTACACATGGTTTTTAGACTAAAAGAGCTTGAAATGTCTATGAAACCTATGTCTCCTATAATTGTCACTATTATATCACAGTATATTATTTCACTGTGCTCCTTAGCTTATGTGTAACATTATACAATGTTGTATTTTGTCTGTGTATATTAAGTGTAAGTGTGTTCAGTGTACAGTGAAAAACTCAACAAGGGAACACATTTTTCCTGTGAGATGGCAATGCTATGCACAGCACCACTGTGCCAATTAGTTGCTTTCACACACATCCATCCTGACCAGACTGGTAATCACAGCCAATTGGTATGGTCAGCACTGAGGTTTGGCTGTAATGGGAAGTGAAATCAATCATGGCCAGCTTGTTACACCTAGATGCACTGCAACAACTCCAAAACCCATCCACATCCATGTAAACACATGAGACATAGCATTGACCATTTTACACAGATTTCAACAAATACAATACATTGTGCAACACCAGTCCTGCCAAGTCAGATCAATGACTGTATAACTATAATCAAACAACAGCAGAGGTAAATCACTTTAATTCATAGACTGCCCAGTACCCAACAATTGTGGTCACTTATGTGATGGTGCTCACATCATATATCTGATTATGGTAAAAATAGCCACAGCAATGTATTTTATATTTGCTTTACAAAAACACACAGTAGCTACATTAAATTATTCCAGTATATATCACACAAATGCACACCAGTCCTATAAAGCCAGATTATAAACTGTTTAAACTGAGCAAACAAAATCAGAGTCAGTCACTTTCATTCACAGACAGTCCCATACCAAGTTACTATAGCCATCTTATTGACTATGTACATTCCAGATGTCTGATAATGATTACAAAATAATGGACACAATAATGTATTCCACTTTGCATCACACAAAGTAAAGTGATCCAATTTACTTCATTCAGTTATATATTAGTTTTAAAAAGCCAGAATAATGGCTATGTAATTAGAGTAAATGACACCAGGGTCAGTCAAATTTCATCTGCAGACATTCCACCATACCTAATAGTTATAGTAAGTTTGTTGACTATATACACCTCAAATGTCTGAGTATAAGATAGAATGATTACAGTAATGTATTTCAGCCTTGTTTCACACTAAAAATGTAGTAACCATTCACAGTAATGTATTCAATTTGCTTCCTAAAATACACAATAATTATACAAAGTGAAAAAAAATGAGTGTTTAACTTATGAACAGCAGCATCAGTCATTTTAACTACAGACATCATGCCCAGCAATTATAGGCATTTTAAGTGTGTACACTTCTGATGTCCAACTATAGTTAAAATAAATAAGAAAATGGCCACACTAATATATTTCAACTCAATTTCATACAAACACACATTCAGCAACCACATTAAAGAATTCAATTATTGTACTCAAATACATTGCCATACTACTCCAAAATAATGACTATTTAATTTAAACAAATGACAGTGGGGACCATCCCAGTACACATCAATTATTGCCACTCAAATGATTGTATGTACCCTAGATGATTGGCTGTCACAAAATAAAAAAACACTAATAATGGTCACAATAATTAATTTACACTCTGTTTCACACAAACACAAAATATAAAGTATTCCAACTTGCTTCACACAAATAAACATTAGTCCTGCAAAACCAGCACTGGCTATAATATCTGTTTGAATGCCAAGATAATACAAAAAAGAAAAAAGCTTACCTGATACAATCTAAACTGTCCGTTGTTATTTGAAACCAGACCACAGCATTCTGTGGTTGATCCTCATTCTGTCACTGGATATGAAGTTCTTCTTTTCTTCTTATTTTCACTGCAGTCCTTCCATATACTCCATTCTTTTCAAAGTTTCCAGACTTTCTGCACAGTCTAATCCATAATATAGACAATTAATCAGAATTCCTTATCTAGATCATGGTCTGGACCAAGCAGAAAGAACAGGAATGCTATGGCAGCAGGACTTTTTCTTTGTGGAAAATAAATACATATGCTGGATAAGTACCCCTGACACATCTAACCAAAGAGGACCATGCTTTTAGAAGTATGCTGCAGGTAAGGAAACGTAAAACAGTATAAGAGCTGTGACTTGGTAGTGACCAGTAGTAACAATTTCTTCAGATTGCAATATATCTTTCTTGGAAACTCAAGATAATTTGACATGCTTTCACTAAAATTGTTCCTGACATATGGAACAGTATTCCTGAACCTTTAAAGAAAATTCAAGAAGTCGCTAAGAGAGCCTCTTATTAAACATAATGCTCTCCACAATGCCAATTCTTGCACATAAGATTTAAAATCTGTTTTGTATTTCCCAACTCTGCTGTAATCACGCTTTGTAATTTCCACTTCCCTTTCTTTTTTCTTCTCATGAAATTTCATTAATCCTTGAAGCTCAGCAATAAATACAGTTTATTACTGTAAAATCCCTTCCTATTAAATGACCGTGGTAATGGACATTGCTTCTGCACTAGCTGCATGTGTGGCTTCTCATTATTAGCTTCTCCACATCATTGTTATTTATCAGTATGCACTGCCCTTCATGCCTGTATTTGCTTTACTGTTGACATCAGTACATTGTAATTACTTGCTGTTCACTTCCTTAGTTTCTTTATTGTACCTATGTTTTCTTGTTTTATTTATATTATTCAGAAACCTTGTTCTACTCCTGTATTATTGTTTGATGTTACATTGTAAATCTTCATTTTGTATTTTCATATATGGGTCAGGCTGTACTGAAAAACATCTGCAGACCAGTGTACCTGGTTAGCAAATACAAATAAATAATAAATAAATACATAGGATACCCAGATATGTAGACCTTTCCATATATCTGTAACTGTCTCTCTCTCTCTCTCTTTATATATGTCTATATATATATATATATATATATATACACACACACACACACACACACACACACACACACACACACACACACACACACACAGATAAAAGCTTCTAGAATTCTAAACACAGACCTTTGTGTGCTTCAATTTCTTTAATCAGCATCTCAGCTTCTTTATGGATTCTGTCCTCTATAGTTGTCTTTCCCATTCCAAAATCTCGTAGTGTTGATAAAGCAAACCTTCTCATTGTTTTCCACTCGTCACCATGGCTGAAAATAAGACCTGGTAATCAGAATGACAAAATGTCTTATTATGTAACATTTCTGTTGCATTGCAGAAAAAAATATCTTAAATTCAAACATCTTCTTTCTGCATGCTTTATTTCCTTAACAATCAAGCTCTGTCAAAGGAACAGGTATTTATATCTATATCTACCTATCAGTATATATATATATATATATATATATATATATATATATATATATATATATATATATGTGTGTGTGTGTGTGTGTGTGTGTATATATATATATATATATATATATATATATATGTGTGTGTGTGTGTGTGTGTGTGTGTGTGTGTGTGTGTGTGTGTGTGTGTGTGTATGTTTCTAATTAAATCGAACGAAAGCGCTCACAATACCCTGGTGTCTGGCTCCTTCTTTTGTGGTCAAGCTTTACATCCACTGTGTTTACCTTGTTTTTTTGGTTGTTGGTAGTTGTGATATATTTATATATATATATATATATATATATATATATATATATATATATATATATATATATATATATATATGGGTCTACCTTGTATCACTGAAAGTACATTTCAACTAATCCATGTTGGCCGACTCCACTTCTACGAAATGCCACTAAATTGAAAGCATAGATTACCAAAATCCTTTTCCTGTGAAAGGAACCACTTGTCCACCATAAAAAATAAATAAATGGACTAAATCTAAACCCACCCAACTGGGGGGCTTTGCCCCCACACCCTCCTTCCTTAAATATACCAACTCTGAGATTGCATTACACTGAAGAAAGGGAAAAGTTCACCATGATGGCCAAGTGGCTCCTTTCACAAGGAAAGGATTTTGGCAGTCCATGCTTTTGATTTTATGGCATTTCGGAGAAGTGGAGTTGGCCAACTTGGATTAATTGAAAGGTACTTTTGGTGAGGTAAGGTAAACCCATATATACACTTATGTATGTATATTTATACATGTATATATGTGTGTGTGTGTGTGTGTGTGTGTGTGTGTGTGTGTGTGTGTGTGTGTGTGTGTGTGTGTGTGTGTGTGTGTGTATGCGTGTGTCTGTGTTTATTTGAAGTCTCAATAACTCAGTTAAAAAATTATATGTATTTGAAGAATTAAATGAAAATCAAACAAAAATATAGCCTACTTTGCTTTCCATACTGAACTCCAGAAGTTATGTACACTATTACAATACCTCAATGTAAGGTTAACAGTCCACAGAGGTTAATCCACAGAGGTAACTCCACTATACATGTTCATTTCACAAAGCCTTTTCTGCTGCAAGATACTAAATGAAGGTTGCAGCTACAGGCCTTGGTTGGACCTTCCTGACAGCTCCATAACAAAAGTCTTGACCTGAACTTGACTTTGGCTACATCCATAACTGTCCCTGACTGGATCATCCAGTTTTAGAAATCAAAAATCTTACGTCATAGCCCTTACTCTAACCCACAATGAGCCTCCAACAGAGGAACCCATCTCCTGATTTGGCTGTTTTAGGCTACACCCTCTTACACAGAACTGTGTCATCAAATCTCTCACCAGTGCAATCAATGTCATAACTAAATTGCTGTGAAACTTGTACAGATACAATGCAGGTTTAGATGAGAGTTTACTGTCTCCCTATCGATCTATGAATTATAGATAGACATAGATAAATAGCTAGAGTTATGTGTGTGTGTGTGTGTGTGTGTGTGTGTGTGTGTGTGTGTGTGTGTGTGTGTGTGTGTGTGTGTGTGTGTGTGTGTGTATGTACTAGGGCGACTTTGAATAACATTGTGGTGCTTCATATTGAAGAATTTAGATGTCTTACTGATCTACCTGTGTTAAAAGTTGGAGCTGTATGACATTACAAAATTCAAGCCTCAAGGACCAACTGTGGAATTTGAAGTTGCAGCATTTTGCTGATTTTGTAAGTAAAAATTACTAATTTGCTCAGTTTGGGAAATGCAAAATTCTGTATAATAGGAATCTTCACAAGTTTAATGTGTGTGAATGAATTATAGATAGACATAGATAAATAGCTAGAGATATGTGTGTGTGTGTGTGTGTGTGTGTGTGTGTGTGTGTGTGTGTGTGTGTGTGTGTGTGTGTGTGTGTGCGTGTGCATGTGTATGGGTGCACATTTGTTTGTGCATGCATATGGGTGATGATTGTGTTTCTATTTATTCTTACAATTGGCTCAAATGAAGGGTGTAATAAAATATGTATCTGACCTAAAGTGTTGATAATTTTGTCATCTTTCTACCCACAAGATCAAACATTTATCACAACTCTGAATCTGTCCACACCACCAGTTCAGAAAAAAAAGCTGTCTGATTTTGAAAAAAATAAGTTTACACTCTCTATAAACACATACACATGCAGTCATGCACTTGTACATGTACACACATACACACACACACACACACACACACACACACACACACACACACACACACACACACACACACACACACACACACAGACACACACGCACACACGCACGCTGTCCACCAAAGTTAAAACCCTAAACAGAATTGGGCATTGTTATATTTAAATCCAAGCAAACCAAACAAAAGGGAAAATACATAAAATAAAACACAAGTCACAACTAACTGATCAAAAAGGTAGGCATGCAATTTAACATAATCATCCATGAAGTACTGAAAAATAACACCAAATGCTATTTAAAAGAAACAGAAAAAAATTACCTCAAACATAAAGAAGAAAACACCTAATGAGGCATCCTATTTATTAAAAAATACAGAAGTTACATAAAACTATAATCTTTAGACATGTTATGCAGTTTCCACTTCCCATTGAAATGCATAGGAAACAGTAATTCAAACTTTAAAAAAAATCAAAAAAGAGAAAGGATAAATAGAATATGTAGGAATGTAGTTCAACTGATACTTAGGATCAGGAAACTTAGTTTCATGACTCTATGCATGCACACAAATATATGTATAAGTATATGCATATGTATATGTATATGGTTGTAGCTTGAGCTCCATTCTGATGCTTAGAATAAGAAATTATTTTGCAGTTGCATCCATGTAACTCAGCTATCATCAGATTCCCTTTGCTTCATCTAATGCTCACGACTTCACCTTAACTTACACAATGAATAAATCTTATCTTTTGCAGCTCGGTTCCATATAGCAGTTTAACCTTTTCTCTTATCTATCTCATGTTTTCTGAAATTTCAGTCAGTGAGTGCTTTTAAAGTTCATCACGTATTTTTCAGTAACAGTTTAAACAGCAGATGCATTCTGCATTTGATACCTTTTAGTTTGCTGTTAGCATTCACTCTTTTAAATATTTTTAAGAATACTACTGAGTTTATTCTAATAAGGCAATGAATAGATAAATGGGGGAGGGGTGAATTTAACATTGGATTATTGACTAGGCTCAAAATGCCCCTTCAGGGCAGTTATATTAGTATAAAATTTAAATTTGAATTGGAGGTTGTCATAAAGATTAAGATATTTACCTCATAAACAAAGGGTACAGGGTATGATTCTCACCAAGGAAATTGGATAGGCTTATAATGGTCCACAAAGACAGGTAGCTTAGTTCTTACCTATGAACCCTTGGACACCTTTATAATATTTAAAACTAGAGCTCTGTTGTGCCAACCACATTATTATTTTTAAAGTCAAGAATAAAGGCTTGTTTTGCATGACAGCTTCTCGGGAACTTTTAATCCTTTCATTTGAGAAGTTTATGTCGAATGTTGAGTTTATCAGAAGGACAGAACCTCAATACTCTTTATCGAATAGTTGTTTTTTCAGGAATGATAGTGTTCTCTTGTGCAAGTTCACATTATAGTGCAACTGGGGATGTTTCACTTTCCCTATTGCTGTGTGACCTTAGAGTTGGTATATATGAGTTGTAAAGAGGGTGCAGGGGGCATTGCCTGCCTGCAAATTTTTTTTTTATTTTGGTGGAGTTTTTTTCCTTTCAGTAGGTTGTGTTTCTTAATCATTGCTGTGATCAATTTTGTTTCGATGGTCTTGAGTTCAACATTTCATAGTAAAAACAATTATATTTAGAAACATCAGTACACATTACAACCATTCCTGAAACTATACTGATAGTAAAAGAAAAACAAATGCTTTCCTTTTGTGATTGGTCAATTTAACAAAAAAATCTAATACTAACTTCAGACATACTTTGTCTGAATGACAATACTATTAGGCAAAATGATTTTAGTAAGGTAATGTTTAAGACTGGAGTTAGGGCCAGGGATAGGATTATGGTTAGAACACATGAGTAAGGATGGACAGTGGGTATTCCTCTCCTACACCATCTTACTTATGTGTGCTAGCCCTAACCCTGTTACTGCCCCTCACCCCAGCCCTACACATTACCTTACCAAAAACCTTTCCCCTAAGAGCAGCTCTAGACAAAACTCTCAGTCACACACCTAACATTAACCAACTCTCACATGGCATGATAAATCTATACCTTTACCTAGTTCTTAGTCCTAGCCTTAACCTTGAAAAACACACACACACACACACACACACACACACACACACACACACACACACACATGCACAAGTACATTTGACTTATCTATACTGTCTCTTTCATGGGTGGTCATTGTGCCGCTAACTCATAATGTATTGCTAGCAGTGCTAGCATACCTCAAAGAAGTGGACACATATGGGCTCCCCTACAGCAAAAACATGTGTAAATCTGTCCTACTTCTCAGCTATGCATCCAACTTGTAAAGTTCAATGCATTACAAGCTCAGGACCCACTATGGCCATCTAAGAGTTTTCTAAATGATAAACCTGACTCATAAACTTTATTTTTACGTTAAGTTTCTTGTTATGCACAAGGACAGAATAATCCAAACCTACCAGCCTGGAATGGAAATTAGAGCCCTGACCTAAAACTCTAGGCTGTGGTAATGAGACAAATAGATTTTTATTTCTAGTAGAAAAATTGAGTTTTAAAAATAATGCTCAGTGCTGCTGCTTGTGCTTTATTTATGAAGCATATATATGTGTGTGTGTGTGTGTGTGTGTGTGTGTGTGTGTGTGTGTGTGTGTGTGTGTGTGTGTGTGTGTGTGTGTGTGTATGTGTGTGTGTGTGTGTGTGTGTGTGTGTGTGTGTGTGTGTGTGTATATATATATATATATATATATATATATATATATATATATATATATATATATATATATATATATATATCCCTCCCCAACAGTAACCTAGAGCAACGGAAAAAAATGACAAAACTCTAGTCTAGTAAATTTTGTTGTATGCATTCAAGTTTCATCACCTGGTAGGAATTATAGAACCACGCTATTCGAAGATGCATCTTTCTTAAATAATGGTATAAGAACCTTTTCATCCCTACTTGACAGGCATAGCATGATGTTACTTATTAAGCCACAACATCTTCTGATTATCCCTCTAAGATGTTCCTTAAGACTTAAACATGCATCCACAGTATTATCCACATATCCAAATTTCTATCTTGGCTAGTCTTTGTCAGAATTTTATAAGCCAGTGAATATGAATATTCATTGTTTTTGTTATCAAAATCTACCCTCGGTTATTCCTGCATGGCAGGGACCATTCCTGTTCAGCACGGCAGCATACCAGCATGCCATGCATATGTATGAAGGCGCACTGCCATGCTTTAAAACAGACACGGTTCTGTGTACAAGCACAGGGGGTGTATCTGAGAACAGAGCTCTCACAATACACATGCCCCCTGCACTCCAGAATTGCCTATCAGCAATTTAAAATGAGCGAGAATGCTCGTAACACCCCAACACATCAGGATAAGAAATCTGGTCAAAGCCATAAGGGACAATTATCCCTACCAAGGCAAAAGTTGATAGAATAACACACTTAGCATAAGCACATAGTGCACACCTCCCAACCTGCCAGAGTAAGGAATGTGGACAAAGCCACAAGGGACAATCGTCCCGCAAAGCAGAAAGTTGATAGAATAACAGGTTTAGCATTAGCAGGGATATTCTGAAAGGTACAAATAAAAAAACACAATAATTATTTTTTTTTTATAAATGTGGTAAAGTTTAAGCATAGCTACAGGGGTGTGCCCGTTGCTTAGCTACGCTTAGTCCAGCTTAAACAGCACAAGAAGTTAAATAGCAAGAGACATTCGACTTAAGCAGTACTGCAAGAGTGTAGTGATTAGAGCATTTATAAGCAGCCATTCCTGGTTCAATCCCCACTGTTACCAATTTGCATTTTTACATGTGAAAGCAGTACATAAACATTTTTTTTTATAATTAGCTACTAAATAACATATATGTGTTAATCAGAGTACTGTAGTAGGTCCAGATATGAGGTGTCAGTTTAATAAAGTTGTGAAACCCCCATATAAACACAAGTGACCCATACAGTATAGTCACACATGAATAAATGTAATGAAAGCGCATTGGGGGATGTCAGCAACAGTAAACAAATTTATAATATGTAATGAATAATGAAACAATACCATACAGCAGATAGTCTATAAAATAAAAAATAAGCATAAGCATTGCACATCTCTGCTTACCAGGTGTAAGCATTGTGTAAATATGACTGCTAAGCAATGAGTAGCCCAGGTAAAATTTTCCCATTGGTAAGCAGTGCTGAACCTGTCCCTTTAAGCACTGCCGACCTTAACTAAGCAGGTTTGCCCATAGCCTAGCTTAGCTCAGCAGATTGAAAACTGTCCAATCACGGCAAAGGGCAGAAAATTGGCCATATTTAAACCCCGCAGGTATAATCATACCTCTCGACTGTACAGGTTTATACAGCTCATAACTGGTAGCAGCTTTCCACTGTAGGCAGTATGGCAGTGTTGGCGAGGGCATGCACTTCTGGGCACAGCGCTGGGGAATACAGGAATCTAAGGTCATGGTAGGACTAATGGTAAATAACCATGATGAGAGACTGCTGCAGGGCCAGTACCAGGGCTCCCTATATAAAGAGGAAGCCTGGGATCATCTCGCCCATGATCTCACCAGTGCCACTGGTATCCCTTGGATTGGTGAACAGGTCCTGCACCACTATGCCAACATGAAGCAGAGAAAGAGGTAGCTCTTGGATGACTGGGTCCAAGAAGCAAGGCAGAGGGGTGATGTCCCAGGAGTGTGTAAGTATTCATATCAATAACTGTTTACCAAAGTCCAACCTGTGTATGTAACAGATAGGTATGGCTAAATATTTCACTATTCCCTTTACAGCTGCAGCTGAGTGGGCTGTGAATTAGGAAGCCCATCCCAGTAGGCTGCAAAAGCTGGTGAGTTACAATCCTGCTTGTAGTAGTCATACCAAATAAATATAAAGTAGTAGAAAGTCACCTGGCAGTATAAAAACTATGTATGGGTTGTACACCAGACAATATGACAGTAATGGTCCCATATAGGCGATATTTCAATAAAACTGTAACTGCCTAGCAATGAAGTTCTAAATCTTGGACTGGTTGTGTTTACTCTGATATTGTATGGCATTTAGTGTTGCAGTCTCTGAATAGTAATGTTGTGTTAACCACTGTTACCCACACTGTGCTACATAAAAAAATATGTCTAGGAATGTCTGCATAAGACTGTTGTAAATACAAGGTCTGATTGTACAACCAAGAGAGAATTAGACAGAAAACACTGCAAGCCCAAACAGCAGTTTCTAAATAGCTCACTCTGATGAAACTCAATTTATTGCATTTTTAGCACACACACAGCCATGGTTCGAATCCTGGGAACGGTAGTAAGCTGTATGCATAATCATACCTCTCAATTGTACAGATTTTCGCAGAATGTCCAGATAATTGGCTCATATTTCTGGCCTATTCCTCTGTGTCCCTGGTGAATCACTGGGATGATCTCAGAATTGTAGTCACTAAATAATGACATACATTTTATTTTCAGACCTCAAATCCATCAGAAAATGTATAGTAAAACAAATCCTGTTACTCTAGCAACTCTCCAGGTTTGTAAGAGCAATATTCAAAATATGTCCCTATTTGACCTCCATGTTATCAAGCTTTGCCCAGGGCAGCCATGGTGGTGCAGCAGTTAGCGTTGTCACCTCACAGCAAGAGGTTCCCTGGTTCGATCCGTGGCTGGGGTGCCTTCTGTGCGGAGTCTGCATGTCCTCCCTGTGGTCGTGTGGGTTTCCTCCGGTTTCCTCCCACATCCCAAAGACATGCTGCAGGTGGAGTGGACACACTAAATTGGCCCTAGGTGTGTGTGTGTGTGTGTGTGTGTGTGTGTGTGTGTGTGTGTGTGTGTGTGTGTGTGTGTGTGTGTGTGTGACTTCTGTGGAAGGTTGGACGCTGGGCTGGCAACTCAAAACTGTAAAACTCCACTGCCAATCATGAGCCGACAGGTGATCTGCTGTGGCGACCCCTAACTGGAAAAAAGCCGGAAGAAGAAGTTGTCAAGCTTTGCCCAGAGTGTGTGCATTAAGAGATTGAGAGGTATGTGGATAATATTAACTAGAAATCTGGGAATATGTTTAGAAACAGTCAGGTAGTGTTAACAAAAATATTCCCCCACAGGTCTGTCAGATAAGAAAACTGCACCTGCCTGGCAATAAAGTTTTAAATCCTGGACTGATAGTGTTTACTCTGGTATTGTATGGCCTAGCATGTAGCATTCACCAACATCTGATATCAGAATAGTACTGTTGTGTCAACCACTGTTTCTCACACTGTGCTACATAAAAATATATGTTCAGGAATGTCTGTATAAGACTGTTGTAATTACAAGGTCAGATTGTAAAACCAAGAGAGACTTAGAAAACACTGAAAGAACAGACAGTGGTGACTCAATAGCTCACTCTGATGAAACAGAAATTGTTGTATTTTTAGCAGACATAGCCATGGTTCGAATTCTGGCAGTGGTAGTACGCTGTATGCATAATCATGCCTCTTAACTGTACAGGTTTTCCTAGAATGTCCAGATATTTGGCTCATATTTTTGGCCTGTTCCACTTTTTTCCTGGCAAATCAGTGGGATGATCTCAGGATTGTAGTCTAGAGGCAAAGGAAATTGAACGTATTTTAAGGAGAAATTGGAACCTGTTTCTGACAGAACAAGAAGTCCTGGAGAAACTAGGAAATGGTCCACAACTTGTTTACAGAAAAGGGAGGAACCT